>NW_026934141.1:0-11225 GCF_032062105.1 Saccostrea cuccullata | reverse complement strand
CTGGCAATAAAAGATTTTATATTATAATAAGCTTAAGGCTATATTGATTAAGAATAGAATCCATAAAAGGCTAACTTTAAACTACACTGTAGGTTGCTGAAATTCCGATGACATCCACTGATCAGTTATGTGCATGACTCGCTTTAAAACTTGATCCTTCTCAGAGAAGGCTCTAAAGTAATAAATAAATTGGGAGACATAAGCACCATAAATAGGTGATACATATAGTAAATTAAAATGTTACAACATAAAAAAAGAAATTTGACGATAGAAATGCTGAAGTCAACGCGTTTTTATAGAATTTATAGTTGTTAATTGGCTAATTTGATATCGCCTATAGTCAGTAAAACATCAAAATATGAAACAGATGTGGAAGACTCTATTGTGTCTTTTAGTTCAAGTTCATTCAATCATTGGGATATATCTATTCGACATATAAATAAAAATAGCTATTATTCGATCATTGATAAAACGCCGTCAGATATATCAAGTCCACATATGGGTCAATATTAAAAAAAGCAGCTAAATGGTTCATGTGAAAATTGGAAATACAATTAAATATTTTTTCTTTTTTGTATCTAAATTGATAAAGCTGCACAATATTTTGGGAAAACAACATTTAGCAAACAGTAGGGAAGCTATTTTTTTCAGAATGTTCTCGTAAATATTATCAAACTGTGTTTTTCTGTCATTGGTGTTACCTTATAAAATTTTGTTGTATAGAATCAAGTGAAAAACTTATGAATGCAAGCTATGATAAACATTTACTAGTATTATTCAAGTTTACTGATAAGTCCAAAAGTTTCATTGTCCAGTGATGAAAATTAAGTTTTCAATCATATCTGTACATTGACGTGAGACAAAAATAAAAAGACACACGCTATACTATGCTGTAAATGTGGTGCCATGTGTGTATAAATCAAAATAAAATAGTTTATGATTTTTTTCAATGAGTAAAATTATGTAATATAAAGTTATCTCTTTCATTTAAACGTATTAAAAGGGAAAAATAACACCTTTTAGGTTGGTTACTCCACTGACTCAACTGTAACACCAAGGATCGAAATCAGTAATACCAATGACTTAGCACTTAAAAACTAGCAATTTAACATAATACAACATGAAATTTTATGTGAAAGACAGAATACACTGCATGACTAACATACAGAAATGAAATAAGTTTCTGGGATTTCATACTTAAAATGATCTTATAACAAAAAGAAGTCTGGTAACACCAGTGACAGAGACTTATCCCATTGTGACCATAGCATAATACAGCGCTACATGAGGTGTACTGTCATTTAATCATTTAAAGAATATGTGATTTATGTAGATATGTAGATAACTTTAAAAAAATATAAAGGAGAAAACCCCCTGTTGCAAACGTTAATTTTTTCTTATACTTTTCTTCAATAAAGCCCCACATGTATATTGTATACAAATGCATGGTAAAAGCTGAAAGAAATACAGTGTTGGTTTATCATTGGTTTGAGAAAAAATAATGTGGGTAGGGTAAAAGGATCTCAACTGTGTCGGATATAACGTTTTAAATCCCATATTCTTCATTAAAGAACTAGTGGATAAAATGTATAAATCAAAATCTCTTATCACTGGTGTTACTTCACTAGTCATTGGTGTTACCATAAAAAGGTAACTATTTGTAGAGAGTAAACAAACTAAGTTTAACTTAACTAATTTTACTTTACTTAGGTGATAACCTCTGACATTCATACTTGGCCTGTGAATTTTTCAGAAGGGAAAATATATTTTCTGAGCATAAAAAAATGTTTGTCATTGGTGTTACATGTATATGATCTGAAGTTGTCATTGGGATTACCATATATTTGAAACGTCTGTAAGTGGGAAAAAAATATCTATTGGAAAATAAATCAAAATACTTTCAAACACCATAAATTAGGTTTGCAAAGTAGAATACAAATAAATGACTTTTCTAAATAAGAAGAATATATTTTGCCTCCAAAAGTACTTGTTTTGTCAATGGTGTAACCATTCCTGTCATTGGTGTTAAACTCTGGGAAGTAATGCCAATGACAGTAACACCAATGACGTATTAGTCATAAAATGATCTGGTATCTCTTATTTACCCTGGATAAAGTAAAAGTTTTGTCCACATTGCTATCAGTTCACCTAAAGAACATCTTACGTAAAAGAGTTCAATGAATATCTAAAATTGTTTTGAAATAACGATGGAAACACCACTGACAAAAAAAGTCTGTACTAGTGTACTTTTTTACTTCTGAAGTCCATCAATATGTTCTGATCATGAATATCAAAGAACTTTTTCTGTTGTTTTTGGTTAGAAGTGATGTAATATGACTTAGGACTGTTTATATTCTCTTATCAGGAATGATAACTTTTTTGTAGCAAAAACAAAAATAGTAACACCAATGACACAAATTTCTTGTACAGTCATATTTAGGGCTGTATCAGTTAAATGGAAGATGGGGTTCATATTTTTTTTATTCCAGTATATATTCTATTTAACATTTACTTTATGCATACATGATTTTTCAGAAAAAAATTCATACCATTTTTGGCATATTTATCCTTATTTGAAGAGAAAAATTCCATTGACAGCTGAATTTGGCTGATTGGTGTGATAAAAATCATCTATTGACTTAAATGAAATTAATTATGTGAAAATTTCTATTAGTAAATAGAAAGTATAGATGTCATACACTGTAAAGCAACAATCCAAAATAGGGAGAAAATAAGAAAAAGGATTTTACAAAGAAGTGACACGTTTAGCTGCTTTTTTTATATTGACCCATATAACATTCGCCTATTTACTGGCTATGAGGAGAATAGCAAGTTTATGGTGCTCCTGGATAGCATAGTACCGTATTTTCCTCAGCTGCACTTTGTGAAATAGTTTGCTGTCTTCTTGCGCCTCGGAAATAGTTTGCTGTCTTTGGGGACAATAAACTTGCTATTGTCTAAATAGTCAGTATATAGGTGTTTTATTATAGCGATGCTACTGACTTCACATTAGTTATGACATAATCTATACGTCACAATCCGTATAAAATCAGAAGTTCTCCGAGATGAAAAGCGAAGGAAACAGAATGCTGACGGTGAATAATTTGATGATTTCACCATGGGCAAATAGCACAAAAACTATTTCACGGTAGGGACTGTTTGGAAATAATAGTATGTTTATTCGTCATGTATTTTATATAGAAAAAAATTCAGAGAGATATAATAAATGAAATTATCTATTATTCATTGATAAAACACCGTCACATATATCGAGTCGACATATAAATGAAAGAAATATTATTCATTGAGAAAACACCGTCAGTTTATATATTTTAAAGTAAAATCAACCTGAAAGCCGTAGCAAGAGTTCTCTCCCCTGCCTTGTAAAAATTTTCTTTTTGATAAATTCTATTTTATAGAAAACATTTGCTAATAACAAAACACATTAAATAAATCATGAATTCTAACAGTTTAGTTTAAAAAAGCATTTTTTAAAGTCAACTTTAGAGTACTGTGTGTTAAACCAAAGTTGTTTTTAACGAGGTAGTTTTGCTCTTGAATTGATTTTTTTTAATTGAATAAGTGTCTATGGTTTCAAAAAGTCTGTAATTTAATTTACAGTGAAGAATTATCGTAAAAAATGTAGATGTCGTACACTTTGAATGGACTTTTGATAAAAAATGCGTAAAAGTTCTAAAGTTTTGAGGATCATTATTGATTCTCAGCACTGCTAAAATACGTCTTAAATTTTTTTTCCTTTCCAGTTAATATTTTGTAAGGAATAAAGCTTAGAAGCGGATTTTCTGAGCCAATGATTTTTCGTTAGTAAGCATTTTACGGTATGTGTAGCACAGATCGAACTCACCTTGGTTAACTCATATTTGAAATTTCCATGCGTAGAATGAAATCAAAGACGATCTTGTTATATAACCACCCTTGTGTGTTTGAGCATACATTAATGTTCCTGTATTCTATCAAACCCATTAAACTATCTTAAGTATATGAACATTCTTATTAGTTGCAAATGATTAACTTGATAATAGAATATAATGTTGTCTAATCCGTATGGTAACGCAAAGGAATTATAGGGATCTATAGACAAAACGACCCAACGGCAGGTTTTATTGAAAATAAGATCAATTACAGTTGGATTTAAATATACCAAAATGTTAGTGTTCTCAAGCAAGCATCGAATGAGTACACACGCAGATTATCTGTCTCATTACTTGTCTATCTCTATCCGTGCCCGTTCAAATGTTCAAATGAAAGCTTCCATGATGAATTAAACTTTGAATATAACGAACTTTAACTGTGCTCGAAAGTCCATATAAACAATACAAACCAGTTAATGAACGATCACGCAACTTAGAAAAAAAATATCAGAGGCAGGATCAGGTGCCATGGAGGCGTTATCAATGTCAATTTTATGTCTCCCAGTACTGTTCCTTACTGCAAATTTATGTTACATGTATATACTGATGATAGTGCCATCTCGTTTTCTCATTAAAATGCAGATCATATTTCAGAAAAAAAAAACTGATTTAAAACAATGTTCAAAATTAAATTGGCAAGAAGAATACAAGTAACCACTGCACTTGGCCATGGGGAAAACTATAGTATTTTAATTGGAACAAGAAAAAACTAACAAATGTTCGATATTTTCACATTGGGTGTAATGGTCATACAATTCATTTTATGGAAAAAAAATTAAATATCTAGGAATTTTTGTTGATCAATTTTTGGGTGAATTTTTTTTTTGAGTCCATTGTTTTTGTACGAAAGGTTAAACACCGGTTGTGTTTTTTTTTATAGACAAGCCTGTTATCTAAAGATATAAGATGTAAAATGATATTATGTTCTGCTTTCGTACAATGTCATTTAGACCATGCCTGCTGTGTATAGTGTGTACGTTTGTCATGCACAGAGTTTGAAAAGATTTTTACAAATATGTCAAAACAAAATGTATTTTACTGTCTTCTCTACATTCTGAAACCTATCATTAAACTTGTTCAATATAGAAGATCAGGAAAGACAACTCAGACTAAACCATGTCTATAACATATACCATGTGCCATCATATCTAAATGAAAAGTTTACTTAGATCAGCACCAGAGCATCCCCTCATGAATTTTTTTATTACCCAATGTGAAAACAAGTCAAGCAGAAACTTTTTATTATTATAGCATCAAGAACTTGATTTTTTTATCATCCTCTGTTCTGTCCAGTGTTAGAGTTATCTTTCTTTAACTGTTGATTTTTTTATGTTAGAACTCTTGTGAACTGTTTTGTGTTTTGGGGATAAAATTGTTACATTTAAGCCCTCCATTAGTGAACGCAGTTAGACACAGTATATTCCACATTTACCAATTTACCATAATTGAAGCCTATCACAGAGTGAGTATTGGAGTTTTATAAAGAGACGTACTTTTACATTCGACAGCTGACTTTTACATTTTAGTAATCGGAGTTTGTCTTTGTTTAAATTGTAGAAGTAGTATTCGATTGTAAAAGTATGTCTCTTCAAAAAACTCCATTAATTTTAAAACACTTAATTGTTTTGTAAAATGATTAATATTTCAGCATGTTTAGACCCTTTATAGAGACTTCCCTAACAAAAAAATACTATAGTTAACTATAGTTAAAACTTTGACACTTTGAAAACTTTGATTTTCTATGGTGATAACGTTGACACTTTGAAAAACTTTATCGAAAACTTTGACACTTTAAAAAAATTTGCCTAAAACTTTGACACTTTAAAGAACTTTGGCGAAAACTTTGACACTTTGAGAAACTTTGGCGAAAACTTTGACACTTTGAAAAACTTTGGCGTAAACTTTCAAATTGCCTAATAGAGACATATTTCTGCCCCCTATATACATTTATTTGTAAACTTAACACATGCATCGTAATCCTGTGAAAGAAAAAAAATATAATAAGGTATATCGTTTTATAATAAGCTTTCGTTAAATTAAATTCGATAAAAGAAATTGCCATGATTATATAAGTCTATATATTAAATTAAAAAAAATGAATCCATTTATATGTCGATTTTGTGGGTTACAATTATGATGCATGTATTTAGTTTATAAATAAATTTAAGTATTGAAATGATGAATTTATTTTACGTAGTTTCCCTCAAAACAGGACATAAAACACGATTTATAATAGTGAAACATTTTAATTATTTCAAATAGTTTCACTCAAAATTCGTTCTACTCTTGATGTGTTTGAATGGATATATAGTTCATTAAAATTTGTTTAAAATACACATTGGCTATGATTGGTCCTTTGAATATTGAAGTATTCAATTTTATGATAGTGTAGATTCAAATTTATTCAAGTAGTGGTACCTTGAGATATGGTAGCATAGGCACCCCATAGTAAAACGTTCTTTGTCTACGAAACATGTGTCTGTGAAGATTGTACATACAACAGCGGGTCAAATTATGAATATATAGAGAAAAATTCCTCTGAAAAACAACAAAGCTGTATTGATTTTGGCACATAGGACTTTTCTTCCATATTGTAGCGAATTGCTTAGACATGTCTCCCTCTTTGCCGATCCAGCATTTGCTCAATTTTCTAAAGAGATTGGATCGGCTAGTATTCAAGCTCCGGATGACTATGTAAAAGAATTGGCAACAGAAAGAAAAGCATTTATCAGAGATTATTGATATATTCGTGAATTAAATGCTTAAAACTTAAATTGATAGGAAATACTCAGCGATATCTTTGGGTATTTATATGCAACATAATTTGTCCAAATTCTTATACGTTTTAAGAAGAAATTCCCTGCTTTGGCCTTCATAGATATACTAGTATCAACGACGTAGTATCAATAAAGAATATTTATTTCTATTCTTTAATCAAAAAGATATATCCTGGTAAGCTTGAAATAAAAGATACTACAGAGTCTGACACATCTTTTCATATTAAGTAGTAGTATCTTTATTGGCGTATACATTGCATATATTGCTTTAGATCATTAAAATATTTTACTTGAATAATATATTAATAGTTATCTAACTACAAAGCTATATGATAAACGTGACGACTTCAACTTCCATTACTTATGCAGCAATATACCTTCATCACCTGCATACTGGGTTGATATAAAGTGTTTTGATACGAAAAACATGCTCTTTGTATGAACACTTCCTAAGTTATTGACAATCTACATGTAGTTGATGAAAGAAGAATGTCAACAGTGTCGATTAAATTAATCATTTCGTAATTTCTTTGGTCGATAAAATGCCCTTGTAAGCAAATACACTCCATCATTAAGTCTTATGCTGACTGACATTTTTCATGCTTATATGGACTGTTCTCTGTGAAAAGGGGTCTTAATGACAAAGTGTTCGGGCATAATGACATAAGCGTTGACGTAGAGAAAAACGTGTTTTTTGTGACGTCAAATTGTCGCGTCTAAACCGCACAGTTCCGATATTCTCAGTGAAAATATCTAAATTAATACAAATTTCCGTCGTCATTTTGAATGTCAGATTTGTTTCCTTTGTATTGTAAATATTTTTTTAAAAGATACCTTTGATAATGATTTCTAATAATGATTTAATATATAACTTTATTTATCGTTACACATTACATCACGGAGAGCGGAAAGTACGATTTAATGCTATTGATATTATTCCAGTTAATTAAATAAACTACAGATTATTTTTCCCATAGGTTAAATTTTCTGATGTAAAAAATAATAAGCTATATTGAGAAGGAAACAAACAAGTAGTGTCTCAAAAGTTTCTACATACGCTTCTACGGATGCAAAAATTCTCATTCACCAAGATACAGACTGAAACGCCATCTACATATTAAACAATTACGTTACTAGGCTAAATAGCGAGTGAAGGGCTACTGAAAAAATGAAGAATGGACGATTAAATATCGGTAAGTATTTGATGTTTCTTACAAGATATTTTGTATTCATTTTAATTGAGTTTGATCATATATGTTTTTGAATTGATGAGTTCATGCAACATAGAACTCATCCACTGTACAGGGTCATGCAGCGTATGTAGATACAGTACATGTAGCTCGGTCGATCAAAATTCGTCTTTTTTCCTGAAATCTATAATATGAAACTGTAGTCCATATTATATTACTAATTAGGCTTCTTAGTATTTGTATTGTTATTAGTAATTTCAGTTAAGTGTGAAGATTTGCATTACGTCACAACCAATGATAAAAGCTGCGCTCAAGGTAAATAGTACACGTCTCCTACCCGCAAGCTTGACGACGGGAAGTTTCTTCTAATCCCCGGTTGGTTGCTCGTGCAACAGACTATTTCCGTGTCAATGTTAATAATATGAGTTGACCAATCACACAGCAGCGGCTGAATTGTTTACACTGGATGCATCTGTCGAAAGAGATCGTGACGTAATGCAAAACTTCACACATAACTGAAATTACTAATTTTTAAGAGAGAGAGAGAGAGAGAGGATACTAGGAGTTATATATTGCTTTCATAGTTTGTGTTTTTTTTGAAATTATGTAGCCAACATTTAATACATGCGCATGCACATACTATTAAAGTTAATTTTAAACTTCCTATGCCTATCGACAGATCTGATCTTAACTGTATCGTAAGAAAAAAAATTATTCAACATGTATGTCAGTGTGTGATGTACTTCACTACTTTGTATTAAACAGGCCCGTAAAGGGGGTGTATTAAATTAAACTTACAATTAAGAAATGAATTTAATTTTTGAAGATTCATGAGGTTATGAACTACGACGCTTCACGCCGGCATATTTTATGAAGCGCGTTAGCGCTTCATGATAAATATGCCGGCGTGAAGCATTGTACAATGTAGTTCACATACCTCATGAATCTTCAAAAAATTAAATTCATCTCTTATATTTACATTATTTTGCTGATGACTTGCCATAAATTTACGCCGTTCAACTGTCATTTTTAGAACAAAACAGTGTGCACTATATTTTTTTACTTTTTGACGTCAAGAGCGGTATCATGACGTAACAATGGAGATATGCATGCTTAATTGTTGTACATACCTTGTGTAGTTTATGAGAAAATATACTGCTCTTTATTTTGTAAAGAATCATAGGAGAAATTTATTGGAAATGTAAATATTAGAAAATAAACCTTATTTACAGTCGTACCCCTTAATAATTTTCTCGTATATATTTCACAATAGAACTCAAAGCTGTGTTATGGTGATGCATCCTCATGAGTAACACAAGATTTTTTTTATTGGGGGGGGGGGTGTCATAATTCTTCGTTAGCACTCCAATTCCAAAGGAAAAATGCTTCCCCTCAATATGTCACGCTAAGTCTTACTATTTATATTTTTTCATGTAATGTGCGCAATATTTTGTAATGCGTGCAGCAAGTAGATATATGATGATGTTTATTTATTGTGATGTAGGAGAATAACCAATGCGATGCGTCAAGTATTCTACATTTTGCGGGATATGGAACTATTGTTTGCCCCATTTCAGAATTGCAAAGCCACGGGATGATGTGTGTGCTACCTGGAAATTAAAAAAGTTCAGAAAACTAATTATAGATTTAGTATCGGAAGAAGAAAAAATAGATTCGACGAACAAACTGCAGGAACATAAAACCCATGCCCAAGAAGAGAGAGCTCTGTATAACAATTGTATTAAAGAAGCGCTTGAGAAAGGTTCTCGACATTTCACTTTTGATTTCAATCAGAATGTAAAAATACCTCATCAGATGGGGCCACTATATTTCCTGAGTCTTTGCAAAATTCAAATATTCGGTTTTCGAATAGACGACATTCCAAAGAAATTAATTTTTTTAATTGATGAAAATAAATAATAAGTTGTGATAGTTTGAATACACATGGACCTGATTCCGTTATCTCAATGATCGAGTGGTTATTTTCACAATACGGAACGGATAACAGAAAAATCACCATTCATGCTGATAATTGCTCAGTTCAAAATAAAAACCAGTTTGTCATTGGCTATCTTTTGTGGCGTATTATGACAGGACAGCAAGATGAAATTACCTACTGCAGATCACTAAATTTTCGCGACACCTTATTTTCGCGAGATAGTCATTGACTCTTGATTAGCGAGACAGAGTTTTCGCGAACTGTGGTTATTGCTCTTTATAATCTTAAGGAATACTATTATACGCGAGAATTAAATTTCCGCGAGCACACTGTCTCGCGTAATTAAGCGAAAATAAAGTTCTCGCGAATAAAAAGTGATTTACCCCAACCCCCCCCCCCCCCAAAAAAAAATAACATTACGTTAAAGCAAAAAAGGCTCTAGATAAAATATTGAAATGAAGTTAAGCCTTCACACAAGTACTATCATATCATAATTTACTTCGCCATGATTAAAGCATACTTTAAATGTTGGTAGGGGTATACTTGAAAGTATTGTGGCAAAGTAACAGTTGAAAATTAGTAGAATAGTAGATTATCTTAAGGTATACCTTTACTCAGATGACTAAAAATTCCACTGATTAGAACGAAAAACCACCTATTGCACATTGTACACCTATGATTATTGTGTTAAATTTTAATTTCAAATAACTAGGTCAATGACCTCGTTTTTATTCTAGGGGCCCATAAGTATTTCTCGGGAAATACCTCAATTTTTCATACTATGACTATTTTTTTCTTCACTCACAAAATATTACAAGAAAAAGTCTTTAAATTATGAAATATTATAGCAATGGAACAGAGTTGCTCCATATAAAGAAATGAGTAGAGTTTGGGCCATAACCCTGATAATTAGTACAGTCCGAATTTCCTCTGATAAGAACTCTAAATCATTTATAGCCTCAGATTACCTTTGTTGCCGTTATTCTCATGGTATTAACATTATATGGGGTCAATGATCAAATCATTGAGATATGTTGCCTGAAATGGTTTTTGTTCATATTTCTGAATTTCTTTATTTGATAGCATTGAATTATTTGAAATAATTCATTAGCTTTAAGGCAAATAAAATTTGCAAAATGATGTCTGAAAAAACATACAACCTTTACATTTGATAAATATTGCAAGAAATAAAAGACTTTGACAAAAATTGAAAATTAAAAATTTAGTCCGAATTTCCTCTGCATTACCATACATTGACTTTTTCTGTATATTTTCCTCAAATGATAAAATATGAAATTTTAAAATTGATATTTTGTTAAAACTTAATAATTTTATCCATTTAAAACAATTTTTGATTTAATATATTATACTTTATGAAATTTCCTTT
>NW_026934140.1:0-111658 GCF_032062105.1 Saccostrea cuccullata | reverse complement strand
CTAAAAAGTTTATGCACACCGCATAAATGGCCATAGCATTAGCTCTTTGAGCCTTTGGCTCAGAAGAGCTAAAAATGAATCTACACTACCTGAGAATGCTTCCATATGTCAGAATATGACTAATCATGACTTTTGCCATTCTTGAAAAGAAGATTTTTAAAGATTTTTTTCTATGTAAAAGTTGGATTCCCTGTTCAGGCCCTGCCCTGCCCTACCTCACCGGGTCATGATTTGAACAAACTTGAATCTACACTACCTGAGGATGCTTCCATATAAGTATAACTAATCATGACTTTGCTATTCTTCAGAAGAATCTTAAAGAATTTTCCTATATCTTCCACGAAAAACTTTGTTGTGCCATTGTGGCCCCGCCCTAACCCCCCCCCTTCCCGGGTTGGTGATGATTTGAATATTTTTGAATCTACACTACCTGAGGATGCTTCCATATAAATATGATCAGTCCTGCCCTTGCTATTCTTGAGAGGAAGAGTTTTCCAAGAATTTTCCCTATATATTTCTATAGAAAACTTTGATCGGCAATTGTGGCCCCGCCCTTCCCCCCGGGTTCATGATTTGGACAAATTTGAATCTATACTACCTGAGGATGCTTCCATATAAATATGATCAATCATGCCTTTGCTATTCTTGAGAAGAAGATTTTTCAGAATTTTCCCTAAATATTTCTAAGCAGAACTCTGATCGGCAATTGTGGCCCCGCCCTTCCCCCTGGAGTCATGAATTGGACAACTTGAATCTATACTACCTGAGGATGCCTCTATATAGATATGATCAATCATGCCTTTGCTATTCTTAGAAGTTTTTTCAAGAATTTTCCTAATTATTTCTTTGTAAAACTTTGATCAACCATTGAGGGCCGCCCTACCCTCAGGGGTCATGATTTGAGCAAAATTGAATCTACACTACCTGAGGATGCTTCTATATAAATATGATCATTTATGCCTTTGCTATTCTTGAAAAGAAGTTTTTTCAAGAATTTTCCTATATATTTCTATGTAAAACTTTGATCGGCCAATTTGACCCCGCCCTCCCCCCCGGGTTATGATTTGAACAAACAGTATCTATTCTAAACAGATAAGATGTGATTTTAAAGTTTATGATCATGCGTTATTCAGAATATTTATTATTTACATTAGAAAATTTCTCTTTTTAAAATGTAAAATTTACAGTTTATGCATTTTCTGTGGTTGTTGTTTTTTTGTTTTTGATATAATATATATATATATATAGAAAAATCTGTCAATATGAAGTCACTGGGACCTATGATACTACTTTGCTATATATTCTTAAGTCATTATATCCATATAAGAATTTCGTTACATTTACATGTATATATATGTATATATATAGCTGGGGATCCAAGATAACTTCGCTATATCTGTGAACTTGCAATATCCATGTTCATACTAAATTAATTTACTGTAATTTTTACTGTGACAAATTAAAACAAAATATATCTATAGATAAGTAAGGGAAGTATAACTGTAATT
This sequence comes from Saccostrea cuccullata, assembly GCF_032062105.1. Classification (NCBI taxonomy): domain Eukaryota; kingdom Metazoa; phylum Mollusca; class Bivalvia; order Ostreida; family Ostreidae; genus Saccostrea; species Saccostrea cuccullata. The sequence goes on along the minus strand of NW_026934140.1, from coordinate 110,150 downwards.
TTTACTGTGACATATATATAAATAAGCAATGGATAACCTTGTGTACCAGTTGACTTCAGTTTTGTATAGACTTGGTTAGTGTACAAGTTGATCATGTACGAATGAACACCCACCATGAGTCCCCTCTAAAGACTGTTAAATAAAAATATTATACTTTCATGTAATCTACTTGAATCTGATTCGTCGAGAAACATTTGATAAAAAACACTACTACCAGCTGAATAATGAAGCCACGCCCTCCTGCGTAGCAACAGTCAACATCGACGACAGGTGGTATTAAAAAAAATAGCGACTGCGCGGAATTTATGCGCACACGGTTCACTGTAATATGTATTTGTATAAAACATTCAGTATAATATAATAAATATTGCATGTAGTTGAGTGTAACATTGAAAATTTTCACCCCTCGAAAAACATTGTCAACCTCGGCTACGCCTCGGTTGACAATGGTTTTCTTGGGGTGAAAATTTTCAATGTTACACTCAACTACATGCAATATTTATATAATGACACTTTCGTTTCGTGATAGTTTTAAACTTCGAACATAAAGTGGCCCTTTGAATTACAATGACCATTTTAGAGTCTGGATTTAACACTGTAAAGTCACTGTATTATGTATTATATATAGTAGAATATAGTTTAACAGGGATTTTCCACTAACCCGTGTAGGGCCAAATATGGGCCCCCATTCCCAATTGCAAAACCCCTCCTTTTTTCCCAAAAATGAACTGCCTATGTTCAATTTTTGAAAGAAGGAGAACTCAAGAAGGTAACCTGAACATAATTCACGAAATACAAACATGATTGGGTTTGGAAATTTGAATGAAATGAACAAAATTTTGAAGAATCTTGGGTTAAACTTTAATATTACATGTATAATGTTCAATTCTCTGATTGATAGTTCATTTTAAGTATTTATTTCTTGAAAAACATCATACAATAAAATTTCCCAATAAGTGATAAAATGTCATGAAATTCCCAATTCCAAGGGCCTGGGCCCCATTCCCAAAAGTGGGTGGAAAATCCCTGTTTAAGTATGATACCTTTACATTATGCTGAATTTTTACCAATCATCATGCTAACCTTTTATTAAATAAGACAACAAAGAAGGTCAGCATGATATTATAAACAACAATAATTCAGCACAGTGCACAGTTGTCATACTTATCTATGCCTCACCACGTTAATTTAATGCATTGACAAAGTATAAGCAGAGTTCTATTTTGAAATTAAAATGAGTGTCATATTAAATCTAAATATATCAAGATATCAAAAGGGCACTTTATGACACAAGTTTTCATTAAGGCACATGTTAATCGTTCTTTGAAATAAACATTTTATTTAATGGATAAAAAAAACTTGAACATTTCATTTTTGGATAGCTTTAATCTTTATATTTCAAGAAATTAGTGCTGACTTTTATTAATGTCCAATTGTAACCATGCAGTATCACAGGTTACGGATTGTCACCAAAGGAATCAAGCACCAGTGTAACTTAAAAATGGAGAAAAAAACCCTTGTGGCTTCAATTGACCAGCATCTTTAAATTGAGGGTATGTTAGATTTGTTACTTGATTAAATAGTCCTGTAACAGGGTTACAATTGAACATCAGTTAAAGTCAACAGACTCGACACTAGGCCTAATAGTTGTTGCTTGCAAAGAAAGACAATATCAATACAGACAACTCTTCAACAGGTCCAGTCCAAAGACTATTTCTACCTACGTAGCTATTAATAGCTACCTAGGTATTTAAAGCTACCCAAAGTAGCTATTTTTACCTACTTTCTGCTTTACTTGCATTTTGTGGCCAAATGCAGGAACGGCGCAGCATGGTGAGCACAAAATTTCTTGATACAGTCACACTGATGATGGATACATGTATGACAAAAAATTTGGTCAAAAAATGATTACTTCGTATATTATCAATTTTGCATAGAAACTAATGTAAAATTGCCGATTCAGGAAGTAATCATTTTTTGGCCAAAATTTTGTCGTATTCATCATAAGTGTGACTGTATCAACAGATAATATGGTATTCACCATGTTGCGCCTTTTGGTCTTTGTGCCGCAAAACGCAGAAATTATAAAAAGTATGTAAAAATAGCTACTTTGGGTAGCTTTAAATACCTAGGTAGCTATTAATAGCTACGTAGGTAGAAATAGTCTTTGGACTGGACCTGTTCAAAAGAAATTAGGCATTCACATTACGTAATACAAATTAAAACCAGTATTTTGTACTGAAATTTATCACTGTTTACAAATTGAAAAAGAAATGCCCAATTTGACTGAATGGATAGATTTTTTACACAACAATTCTTGAGAATCAAGATGGCGACTTTGTCTTCATTTACACTTACACTGCGCTTTGAACAGAGCCGATCGATTGACGGCTTTTCACAATTGCTTGTACTCCCTGAGTACTCAGACCAAATTCCTGTAACGTTGACGACGTGAATCGACCAACTACTGATAATATTCTTTGAAAATATTTCTGTAGATCACTCTCCGCCTTCGAAGGTTCTCTCTTTGTTGATATCACCTTTCGTAGATAACTCTTACGAAGAAAATTCTTTTATTAACTCGAACGATAATAATTCGTATAGAAGTTTGATAATCGATATAAAGCCATAATGTATATAGGCCTACACATTGGTCTGCGAGACGTATATTTTACGAAAATTGAAATACATTTTTAATTTGTAAACTTAATTACTATATATATAAAGGTGTAAGCGGCCATTTTCCGTAAACATTGCGACGTTTTCTGGGAGGGGGGTACTGTGGATCTTGTGATTAAATTAGGAACACTATATATATCGCGTTTCAAATTTACCAAATATTAACGATAACCGATATACACAACTGTACATGTATTCATCGAATCCACAAATACAACAAAGTTTTATTACATCAGTTGAACTAAAAAGGTGGAGTTATTCAAGTTCAAAATTGTATTTTTTTTTTCAATTTGAACGTAAATAGTATGATATACATACATGTATCTCGACTACTATAAAGTAATTTCTCTTAACCTCAGATAACCCATATGTAGCTTTAATAATGGATATGACACTAATACATGTGTATAAACCCCCACCCCCACCCCGAGCGATTTAGTTAAGGGATCAGCCCATAATTCTTGATATCAGATATCAAATGAAAGTCTTGTGACTGTACGTATAAAGATTTTTTGTTCAATTGCCATTCAGATTTTTTTTTTTTCGAGATATGCTGTGTAGAAGTATTTAGTGATCCGTCTTTCAAGTCCTTAATGAAGCCCTTCTGCCAAAATTAAAATGGTGAATATTGTTAAAAACGTTATTCTGAACATCTTTTCTTCAATTAACTGCTTATCAAAATATTTTCGCCTTCTCGAGAAGTAAAGCCTCAAAGATTTATCCATGTGGCCCGACCCTTAGGGTCTCTTATTACGTAATGTATGATCAAATTCAGGTATAATATGTAGTTGCCAATCGTTCAGTAATTTCTAACAAAAATATTAGAGTTAATGAGTTATAGAATGAAAAGTTTGGATCATTTGAGCCCCTTATCTTAGGGACTATCCCTTTTTCTTGATATCAAATGAAAGCTCTTGTAATTCGATCTGCACAACTTTTATTTTTATGTTTTAACAAAATATTTACATGTGTAAAAATAAAAAAAGAAACGTGTCAAATTTTGTGAGATGTTTGCGAGTCTATTTTTCGAGCCCAGGCGAACATCGGCGTCTTTTACGCAGGAAAGATATGCTTTAGAAAAAAAAGCAAATCTACAATCCTTAAATTCCCTTACCTTCACTGAAAATCTCAACTCAATACCTTTATTCGTTTTGGTGTGATTGCCAGGACAAGCTGACCCTCTGAAAATCACTGAGTAAATCGTCTATATCTCAAGACCGGAAATGACGTCATCAATACAAAAAAAAATTCCAATAAGGTTCAGATCAATGAGTATCTATTAGATATGAAAGGTGTTTTTTTTGGTGAAAATTGACCCAGCCGACATTATCAAATAGTTATAGATAAAAGTCTTTTGGTCCCTCTGGGCCCCTTATTTGATGAATCAGCCCCTTCTTCTTCATTTCAAATGATAAGCTCGTAAATTTAAAGATTTTTGTTCAATAAATACTTATAATTTATTTTCGTTTTCGAGACTACAGAATAAAAATCTATAGAAACCAGCCCTACAAGCCCTTAATGGGACGTTCCTGTAAATATTGAATGGTCGTTTATTGTTTAGAATACAATTCTGAACATCTTTTATTCAATACTGCTTATCCAAATAGTTCTCCCTTTGGAGATAAAAAGAAGAAAAGATTTAGCATCTTGGCCCCTTATTACTTACTATATGGTCATATTTCCTCAAGATATTGTTGCACTTTGTTGAGAAAAGCATTTTTTCTTCAGAAATGTATAACAAAATCTTGATAATTAAAGAGTTATAGATTAAAACGATTTGGCCCCTTTGGGCCCCTTATTTTATGGGTCACACCCCTTTTCTTCATTTCAAATGAAAGAAAATTTAATTCTGCACAACTTTTATTACATATCTTTTAACAAATTATTGACAGGTATAAAGATATCAGAGAAAACGTGTTAAATTGTGCGAGATATTTCCGAGCCTATTTTTCGAGGTCAGACGAGCTTCACGCCTTTTGCGCTGGAAAGATATAGACTCAAAAAAGCAATTCAGCCATCCTTCCTCTACCTTCACTGAAAATCTCAAGTCAATATCTTCATTCGTTTTTGAGTGATTGCCAGGACAAGCTGACCCTCTGAAAATCAGTAAATCGTCTATATCTCAAGACCGGAAGTGACGTCGTACATATAAAAAAATTCCAATAAGGTTCCGACTCATATCTTTCAGATCAGAAAGTTTTGTGAAAATCGACCGAGGCGTTTCCGAGAACTCGCGTGCACAAAATAGGGGCCAGCCCTTTACATCCTTAATCGGACGTTTTTGCATATATAGAATGGTTGTATAATGTTTAAAAGACGATTTTGAGCATCTTTTATTCAATACTGCTTATTAAAATAATTCCCCTTTTGGAGATATAAATATTCCAAGATTGAACATTTTGTCCCCTAATGGCCCCTAATTACGTAACATATGATCCAAATTTTACAATGCATTGATGCAGATTGTTATGAAACATTTTTTCTTCAGTTATTTAAAACAAAAATTTGATAAATAAAGAGCTATAGATGAAAGTTTTTTGGCCCCTCTTTGCCCTTTATTTGAGAGATCACACCCCTTTTCTTCATATCAAATAAAAGAAAATCTAATTCTGCACAACTTTTATTACATATCTTTTAACAAATTATTGACAGGTATAAAGATATCAGAGAAAACGTGTTAAATTGTGCGAGATATTTCCGAGCCTATTTTTCGAGGTCAGACGAGCTTCACGCCTTTTGCGCTGGAAAGATATAGACTCAAAAAAGCAATTCAGCCATCCTTCCTCTACCTTCACTGAAAATCTCAAGTCAATATCTTCATTCGTTTTTGAGTGATTGCCAGGACAAGCTGACCCTCTGAAAATCAGTAAATCGTCCATATCTCACGACCGGAAGTGACGTCGTACGTATAAAAAATTTCCAATAAGGTTCAGACCAATATCTATCAGATCTGAAAGTTTCGTGAAAATTGACCGAGCCGTTTCCGAGAACTCGCGTGCACAAAATCGGTAAGAAAAAAAAAGAATAATAATAATAATAATAATAATAATAATAGAGAAAAAGAAACCGAACGAAAACAATAAGGTCTTCCGTTGGAGACGGAAGACCTTAATAATAATAATAATAATAATAATAAGAAACAGAGTAAAAACAATATGTTCCCCAACTTCGTTTGGGGAACATAACTAGTGCTAATTGTAACGGGGACCGTTACAGATGTTCCCCAAACGCTCCCCAACTCCCTTTTCGTGCCATATTCCCTGTAATCTCTATTAGATAAGAAATACTTTATGGAATTTAGACTTAATCAAGATCTTCCCAGAAAAATACAAAATATATTTAAAAATAGGCATTGCACGCGTGTTCATGTGCGTAACGACCATATTTTCTTGTCTACAATATCTCAAATTTTAATATACATAATATTAAAGCATTTAATCCAAAAGTATTAAAAAATTCACTCATTCGAGTGTATTTTTAATTTTACTCATTTAACGTGCACGCACGTGGAAGCACGTGCATAATGACTACACCTTTTTGTAGAAGTCCCTTATATTTATCTATGTTCTCAATCCCATCCTGTTTGGTTGAAAAACAAGGGAGTTACAGCCATTTGAAGTTTCAGCCAATCAGATTACAGCACACATGCATGCGCGTGATTTCATAAATTTTATCTTTATCGTACTGAAGAATATCTAAATGAATGACTATATTTTAAAATTCCAAACATTTCGTCAAAAAACAAAGGAGATATAGCCATATAAAGTTTCAGCCAATCAGATTGCAGCACACGTGCATGCGCGTGATTTCATGAATTTTTTCTATATCATATTTTAGGATATCTTAATGCATGACTATGTTTTAAATTTCAAAGCATTTCGTCAAAAAACAAAGGAGATATAGCCATTTAAAGTTTCAGCCAATCAGATTGCAGCACGAGCGCATGCGCAAGCTTTCATGAAAATTTTTATATATCATGCTGTAGACCTTCATAATGTAGGACTATGTCCAAAATTTCAAAAGATTATGACAAGAAACAAGAAAGATATTGAGACTTTAGTTTCAGCCAATCAGAGCGAAGCGCACGTGCATGCGCGTGAGATCTTACTATTTTGACCATGCCATCTTGTCTATACTACGAATGTATCCTTACATTATGAGTTTCAAAAAAATTCATCAAGAAAAAGAAAAGTTACAGCAATATCCATTATATTGGTCATTTCATGTGTTGCACGTGCGCGCTCTTGCAAGCACGTGCGCGCAAAATGACCTTCGTTCGGCAAATCTACATAACATGTCTTCCGTTCTTCTAAATCTGTAAGGAATTTGCTTTTCCTCTGCAACAAACATAGATATCATATGTACTCTGAAAGAAAAAAAATGCAAAAAAGTCTTTCAGTACTTAAGGTACTTTGATTTTCATGATCAATCTTGTTCTGATGCAATTTGGCACTCATAAGAGCTACACTTGTATCATAGACAAACCAACAGACGAACAAACACCGTTCTCTAAAAAACTTCACTGTGTTTATGTTCTGGGACAATTGTGATGGTGTTATAAAAATGTCATGAACTAAGTTAGTACCACATTAAACGTAAAGTCGTTGATTTTTAAAGTAATGATATCGAGATTTGCCAGAAGAAATATTATTCATCAATGACAAGAATTATTCAGCAATCGATTAATTGATTACATGTTGTTTAGCGTCCCTCTCGAGAATTTTTCACACGGAGAAGCCTCCACTCGCCGGTGGAGACTGTAAAATGTTGTACTATCGCCATTGAGCAGCGAGGAATCTTTTTGAGCCAGTACCATCTGACACACGGAACCTCGATTTAAACGATCTCATCTGACGGACCGGTCTCCACGTCCCACAATTGAAGTCCATTATACAGATATATGGTGCTCTAGCCATGTTTTTATTTTATTTTTCATTTCACAAATGTGTTGCATCAGATTTTCTTAAAGATCATACTTAATAAAAATCATTTTGAACAACTTTATTGCAATGCATACAGCGTCCGGTGATTTTGATTGACAGGTCAATACATGTGCACTTAGTGTAATACTTCTTAAGCAGAAAAAATATACAGAGAGTGACTATGACGGACTATGAAATCAGAAAATATTTAATAAAGAATGGGTACAACTGATATAGAACTGATTTTTTGTCTATGTAAATGGATAGGATAATCAGGATTAAAAGGGAATCTCTCTCTCTCTCTCAGACATGTAAATTTCAGTATCTTGCGTAATGAAAAATCTTCTATTATAGAATATGAATTCTGTATACATGTTAATGGTAATTATAACCAAATGTTCCAGATTTAATTGTATAACGAATTTATAAATCAAAGGCCTATAGTTGCAATAATGTCTCCGAATAAAATCAAGAGGGGGAGGGGGGAGGGGGCTTCAAAAGAATTACATGTACATACTCGGTAATTTTATGTCTTATGAATTAAAAGGAAAATACTTAAGGTTGCATGTACATACATATGATTATATAGCATATATATAAAATTGTGTTCATTCCTTTATCTAACATATCAGCAGACCTTTGCAGATGTTTTTGTATCATGTTTTTAGCGTAGCATTATTTCACACAGAAACGCGTAACTTTCACATAATGTTAACCCTTTGAGTACTAGTATTTCACAAAAATCCAAGAATTGCTTTTTCTCATCTTTAATAACTTCTCGGGTATATAAAAGTATGGATCATGTATAATAAATAACACTATAAGACTTTTAATCAATGAAATATACGTGTTAAAACCAAATCCAATCTATAGATTGATTTTCTTTCTTTTAAGTTGCAGATATCAATTTATCTCTAAAGGCTTTACACCTACTCTTCTATCTCTCAGTTCCCTTTTGAGCACATATAATATTTTAGAATCGAAAATAAGACTCGGATTCCGGGATAATTTCGCATTCAAATTAGAGAATGAATTAAGAATATTTTTAAAAATATAATCATAACAGACATTGCAGATTTACACTACGCTGACAACTTTAAACTATGCATATACTGAAAGCAGTAATTATAACCAACGTAATCTTTCATGCAGAAGTGGATATGGAAACTCAAAGTCTAAACATTTTTTTATGTGAAAAGTGTGGATATAGACGTCTGCGACGTAATGGATACTACCTCCGCCTTTTTCTCGAAAGTTCTATTCCCACTTACAAGTCAGTTATCTATCTTTGCTCATCGTCACTACGTAAATAGAGAAAATGAATTTATAGACGGAACCTTAAATCTCAAAAATGCAGAATCCGATTGAATAAATAATATGTTTAGTATTTTTGTAGAATAATTTGTATATACATCGCTGTAATGTATACTGCGTACAACATTATTTTCTTCAAAGTGCTTAGTTGACACAGAACGGATATTTTTTTTAGATATAAATTTGTAAATCAAAAACTTTCAATATACAGACTAACACTACACAGCCAAATTTAAACTAATAAGCATATAGTGAATTAAGTAACATGCAAAAGAGAGATTATCTAATGTGTAAATATGTTGATCTGGAGAGCGTATATATGTCTCTAACGTCATCAATACTATTTCCGCCTTTATCTCGAAATTTCTATTCTCATTCACAGGTCAGAGTTATCTTTCTTTGCCCACCTTATACATACTACGTAAATAGAGACAATTTCGGTACCGAAAATATACAAAATGCGGAATCTGATTTAAAAACAAATTATATATTTAGTATTTGTAGAGAAATGTCTGTTTCACATAAGAATATCTCGAAAAAATATCTGAAAACAAAAAAATCAAAAATTGACCAAAAACAAATTCACTTCCGGTTCGGACAGGAAGTACTGGAAACACACGAAAACAACTTCAAAACAAATAGAATATCATGATCTAATACTCCTGTAAATTTCATATCTTCACCTCAAACCGTTTCCGAGAAAACTGCCGGACAAAAGTCCATTTTAAAATTCGAAAATCGGCCATAACTTCAGACCGGAAGTGAATTTTTCAAAAAACGGAATTTTATATAAATTTCATATATCAACCTACTTACATGAGAAAATTTGTGAAAATCTATCCAGCCATCTCTGAGTAATCGCGCTCACAAAATTTGGGAGGAATAATAATAATAATAATAATAATAAAAAGAAACAATACAAACACTATAAGTCTTCCGTTGTGAACGGAAGACTTAATAAGAAACAGAGTAAAAACAATATGTTCCCCAACTTCGTTTGGGGAACATAATAAGAAGAAGAAACAGAGTAAAAACAATATGTTCCCCAACTCTGTTTGGGGAACATAATAAGAAACAGAGTAAAAACAATATGTTCCCCAACTTCGTTTGGGGAACATAACAAGACGTGTATTTTCAACACAAACATGCTGTATTTTTAAACACTTGTATGCTGAACATGATGAAATAATTTGTTTCACTTTATTTTCACCACATGTTCATGGAACATCTATTTTGTTTCTCAGATCTTCATAATACAATGTACCTGGGTATATAAAAATTGTTATTATTTATATAACGTATATTACCTTAATTGTGATGTCTAAATTGTTCGAAGTTTCTCTGAGTCAGAAATTTTAGTGAGGAAATTTGTTAAAGCGGTAATCTTTCAATGACAAATTCTTGGGGGAAACTATATATTATTGAGGAATGTTTCAACTAATACCCTAATTTGAAAGAAACTTTTGTTTTATTTCTTAGGCAATTGAATATCTGTACACACTTTATTACCACTATAAAAGTATAGATACAAACATGTACGTAAACTTTTCCTAGCCACATTTCAGCAAAATGTATCTATATTTACCGACTCTATTTTTAATAGTTTTTCTTATACATGTACAATACAATACACACAGAAATTTTCTCCTTTAATAAGATATTAAATACCACACAAGAGACAAAAGAATTGTTAAATTTTATAGAAAATATATATTACAGAAATTCATTTTATATATTTATTCTTTAATTTGTTACACTAATATATCATATATGTGTTGCGCTGTATCAAAAGTTCAGTAATAAATGTTTTTTAACTTGAAGCATCTATTTTTGTTACATTATTTTACAAATTACATGTACAATAACATGTATTTCAAGGAAACCCCTGAACACAATGGAAAATTCGATTTTTAGACTTTAATAAAACTGTATAATATGAAAAAAGGATACACATTGAGTTAATATTTGGTTCATTTTCAACAATGTTAGCTAAGGTACCTTTATTACTCCAAAAAAAATTTGTTTGTCATGGTCTAAAATAATGTAAAAAATACTTAATCTATTTCAAATGTATTATTTAATTAACTACATATTTCTGTTTTTCACGGGCATATTTGAGATTTTTTTAAAGGACTTAAGTCTACTAAGAAGGTAACTTAAGTTTAGTCTGAGTTTGAGTAAGAAAAAGAACTTAAGTTTTTTCGAGAAATGCAATATTTTGAGTTTTCTCAAATTTTAGAGATTTTTCTCAGAAATTTGAGTAAAAACTCAGACTTAAGTCTGAGATTTAACTTAAGTTTTTTTTCGAGAAATCCATTTATTTTGAAGTTATTTAGTTGAATTATCATTTGATTTACCTGAGACTAGTATTGTCCGATATTAGAACAAAAGACAAGGGTGTTAATGACAACTGAAGCAATTCTTTCAAGAATGCAGGCTTAAATAAAAACTACTCAATATCTAGGGAATCAGCTACACTGTAGAAGGCAATTGAAGTAATTTTATAAGTTTCGAATGAAGAGTGTTAACAAAATATTTCTTCCTTTAAACGTACATGGAACTTAAAGCAATTATCGTACAGACAATCTAGCGAATGATGATTTTGGAATGGAATGAAAAATGCAGATGTGAACAATCACAGAGAATAAAACAGGTGCTGAAGGTGTAATAAGCCTTTTCAATTTTTTTGTTTATCGTCCGATTGTACATGGACCTTGATTTTTAACACCCCAGAGCAGAAAAACAAACATACTGTTATCAGCGATCCATAATTAATTACTTTGAGGGAAACGTTAAAATCCTGTCAAATTCTTTCAAAATTTGTAGCGAATCTATTGAAATTATTATTTAATTATCAAATACCCCCTTGATTTTTCAAAAAACAAATTTCCTCTACGAGAAAACTGAAATCAAATTGTTTGTATGTTGTCCTTTATAGTGTCTAATGTTTGAGTTTTGTTTTCTAACACATTTTGGGGGTTTTAAAGTGTTTTTGTGTTTCTCTTGTGAGAGAGCCTACGCTTGGAAAACTCTCTCACTACAACCAATATATAAGGAGCAGTTCAATATATTTTGCTGTAAAGATCCGACGAGTGTATAGACGTACATCTTACACAGCCGTGCTACTCGATCGTGATGAAATTATCAAATTTAACGTATTTTTTTTCCAAAACAGGACAAAAGTATCATGGAAAATACAGGTCAATACATTATTTTCAATGCACATAAAAACAAGAATGAAACGAAAAAAATCTAAGACCACGAAAGGAGTATTATATGTCGGCCTTTGCATGTTCTTCTTCCTGTTACCGTATACTTACATTTGTAGTATATTCGGTTTTATTGGAACTTTATATTTTTTTTTTATTTTCCAATTCTGTATGATCATTGTTTCACAATCATCATTCTATATATGAAATTTTACTAATTTGCTGTTTTCTAAATTATCACACTTTTGTATCTTTTATTCAGTAGCAGTCCAATTTTTGAAGGATATCAGTACTGAGACAGTCTGATATTACGATTAATATCAAACTGCTCACTAATATCGGACTGCCGAAGGTACATTTTTATACTGCAAGAAAAATGTAAAATGTCTAAGAAATAATGAAAGCGCTTACGTTTTACTAACACTGTTGACTTGTCTTTTTTTATTCTGATATTAATTACCGGACATTGTGCTATAACATACTATACAGTTGATAGTGCAGTACGTACATGGTGCTACAGGCTCTGGACGAGAGCCACAGAACACTGCAGGAAATGGTTCACACTTGTTGGTAATTTGTGAAAACAAGGAGGGATATTGGCATTCCTGTAATGGATTGGCCCATCTCTTACAGTGGAAATACATAGCACAGTTGTCAGGGTTTGGCAAAATATCATCTTTGTGATATTTACAGTAGTCTTTCACATCAACTGCAAGAAAAAACAAGCAAATTCAAAGAATTGTGTTCCCCCGCTTTCGGTGTCTTTTTGGGTGAGATGTCAAATATGAACGCTCTATCATATGTCACATAGAAATTATCACCAAAGTTGAATTTTGAAAAAGTAAGGTCAATCGTGAAGGCCAAGGTTAAGGATTCAGAAATCATAGCATGCTCGGAAATATCATGTCATAGGTAATGCACATGTCAAATATGAAAGCACTATCTCTTCTCAGTCAAAAGTTAAAAGGATTGATTGATTGATTGTATATTGTTTATCGTCTCTCTCGAGAATTTTTCACTCATATGGAGACGTCACCATTTGCCGGTGAAGGGCTTCAAATTTAGACCTATACTCGGCACTCAGGGCCATTGAACAGTGAGGGTTCTTTATCGTGCCAGCGCCTACCGTGACACGGGACCTACGTTTTTAAGGTCATATCCGAAAGACCCGTGACTTTCACTTCTGATGCCGAGCGCTTGGCGAAGGAACAGTCACCTTCTATTTTTACGTCTTAGGTTTGACGCGGCGCCGGGAACGAGAATCGAACCCGGGCCTCCCGATCACGAAGCGAACGCTCTACTACTAGGCTACTGTGAGCGGTAAAGTTAAAAGGAACAAGATGTGTTTGTAAAAGGCTGGTGACCCCGTATATGTATGGCAACAAATCGAAGATAAATCTTTTCTTAAATGCAAATTAAATATATTTGGTATCCAGATTTTAAAAAGTAGGCCAAACTCAAAGGTCAAGGTAAAGGGGTTAAAGTTCTTGGTATCCAATGAAAGGTCTTCTCAAATGGATTAAATATGTGAAGTGAAGTATGAAACCCCTAGCACTTACCATTCAAACGTTATGGCCAAGGTTAAAGTTTTAAAAAAGAAGAAGTCAAAAGTCAAGGTCAAAGGGTCTAAGTGTTTGATATCAAATGAAAGGTCTTGTAACAAGGATTAAATATATGACGTTTGAAAGCTCTACCGCGAACCCTTCAAAAGTTATTACCAAGGTTATGATTTAAAAAAAAATAGGCAAAACTCCAAGGTCAAGGACAGAAGGTCAAAGTTCTTGTTATCCAATGAAAGGACTTTTGACAAGGATTACATATGTGATGAATGAAAGCCCAAGCTCTTACTAGTTATGGTTTTTCATAAGAACGGAAATCTCTATGGTCAAAGTTGTTGGTATCCAATGAAAGGTTTTCACACAAAGAATTTATATATGAGGTATAAAAGTCCTAGTATCATCCGTTCAAAAGTTATGGCCAAAGTAAAAGTTCAAAATTTTTGTGTAAAAGTGGGTCATACTCCGAGGTCAAGGTGAAATTTGGTGGTACTCAAAGAAAGTTCTTGTCAGAAAGAATACACATGTGAAATATGACAGTTATAGCTCCACTAAATCAAAAGTTACGGGCAAGGTTAAAGTTTTTGTGACGGACGGACAGACAGACAGACTGACTGACAGACGAATGAGATTTAATGTCCCTTTCGCGAAAGGGGGTGGGGACAACAAGAAGTCTACAAGATAAAAGATTTTTATTTTCATAAAAATTGTGATTGTAGATATCACTGTTAAGCACACAACTTTGATCGGAAGTTATTAACGCTGCCAATACATAACAGATTTACTGTACATGAATTTTAGTTTATGCAATATCTCTCACTATGTTAATCCACTATTCCACAGATTGCCATTAGAACTCTTCAAGAAAAAGGCCAGTGGGCCTTGCTGATCACCTGAGTATTGTGAATTTCTTTTACTTTGTCCCATTTTAAACTAAAAATAAAACTCTTTGTGGGCGATACTTTTGCTGTGTGTTTTCTGAAAGAATATTCCAATGAAAATGGATGCTTTCCGCAACATAAGAAAATACGGAAAAATGCACATGTTCATGAGGTCAAATTCGGCTCTAAGGAGGTCACATATGGGAAAATGATATGCATTTTTTGGAAATTCTATAATTCAGAAAGGAATTTCTGACTTTTATCAAAATACAGGGCAAAAGAACTTTATTCGGTAATAACCAATATTTGCCCCCCAAAGCAAACTTTGATGGAGATGTATTTAATTAAGTTCTTAAACAGGGGAGTATATGCTGACTTCAAAGCACTAAATATTTTCATAAGTAATGACGCCATATGTACGTAATGACGTCACAAACATGACGTAAATTTCAGTTTTTTATGAATTTTACAGAAAAATGTACATATTTCGTCGATATTTTGAGTAAAAGTCACCGAGCGCATGTGTGTTCAGGATCAATATTTTGATATAATGTGTAGAATGATAATATCAATGAAATATGTCAATATTGTTCCTGAACAAACTTGCGCTCTATAAATTTTAAAGCTAAAATTGTTGAAATTTTGTCCATTTTGTCCTCTTTCTGAAAAAAGGTATAAAATCGGACTAGTTTGTGACGTCATAAAAACAAAAATTGTGAATACACTGCTTTGACACTATAATATTTTCTGTTAATTTATATTTCTCATACAATTTATTGAATTCAGCACATTTCAGGAAGTTTTCAAAATTTGACTTTTGTGGGGGCAAATATATGCAATATACCGCATATAGTTCTTTGTAGTGAAATTTGATATCGCTGCAGACTGTTTAGATCTGATATACTAGTATAAAAGAAAAAAAAATATCGAATCATAGATAACAGTATTTACGCCCCTGTCAGCCCTTACTTAAGAGTAATCTTTTTTCTTGCTAGTTGATGAAATGCCCTGTGGTTCGTTTTCCAGCTTTATGTAGAATGAAACTACCAGGTATTTATGGAATAGTTCTTCAAGTCTTCAAAGGGGCAGATTTAAAAAAAATAAAATTTTGTATACATCTCCCCTCATGCAATAGTTGCGGAGAGGATAAAGCTTTGCTACTATGCGTTAGGGTGTGTGGGGTGCGAGTGTGTGTTTGTGGATCCGTAACAACATTTGGTCAAAATGTAAACAGATGAACCTTTGTATTATCAATTACTGTATTGGCTTCATCATACTTGTGTGGCATTGTAAAAGGATTTTTAAATTAATCGTTAAAATATTTCTTAAAATATAGCGTTTTACTACCTTCAAACACTGAGATTTTATATACGACTTGACAATAATACTCTCTTCCACTAATTTATATGATAAACTCGGGTCTCTTCAATATTGTCTCGGTAATTTATGTTCTACTTCGTACATTATGTATTTGCGTACAGTCATACTATTTTGCGTATCTTGAAGAAATGAATTAAAATTAAGTGCCATCTCTGACACTGAGTGATTTAAATAATTTGATGAACGTCGCGGTTTTCAAAATGTTTACAATAGGAAATTTATATTTGAGGTACATGTAATTCTTCAAAACATTCTATAAAAACATTTTCATTGTTTCATTGACCTCTGAACACTGTTATGTTGTCATATTTTCATTACGAATGATATTATTCATACGTATCTCAGTACGGTCGACTTTGGAAAACGAATACTGTATTTGTCAGCTATTTATTTGTAGTGCATTCTATCACTCTTGTCACACTGTCAGTACTGTAACGGTGGCCGATGAAAAGCGATAACTGTGTATAATTGTGAAAAGGAACTGTGTATAATCAGGTGTACTGTGAGGCATAATGAAATTAAAAAAATTACCTGGGTTGACAAACTCTGAACATTGTCTTGTTCTGACATTAAAATATCCGTTTGGACAAGTCTCCACAGCCACTGTTCTGTTGTGAAAACACCTAATATAGTGTCCTGTCCATAGAGATCTGGGATCAGGATTGAAACCATCTATCAATCCACTGCAGCTTGGGAATCTCTCTGGACAAGGTTTACAGGAGTTATCTCCCACGAGACATATGTTCTGCTCATAGTCACATGGTTCAACAGGAATCCTTCTTCCTTGACAGTTAACTGTATCAAAATTCTTACATTTTCCAGAAGACACATCAAATAGTTGAGGATAGGAACATTCAAGTTTGTAATCTCCAAACCTTGTCCTGCCTGTGGAACAGTTCACATACATAGCACAGTTGATGGGGTCAGGCATTATGTCTGTTGGATGGTGCTGACAATAGTCCAACACGTAACCTGAAATTCAACCCACACAAACTCAGTGACAAGAGAACAAATCATTCAACAAAATGCAAATATGATTTACCAATCAATGTACAATATGCTAGTATGATTGTCCTCCTGTGGCAAAAATAACATTGGACAGTTGAGGAATCGCTCTTCAACGCCAGACAAAAGGGCGACGAAACTATCGGAAACATCCTTAATTTAGAACAATTTAATACATGCAATGCAGTAAGATAAAAAAAAAACAAGATGCGTGTGAGAAACACTATGCGCCCGGTGGCAACAAATACCATAAAGGTCACAGTCAAAATCACAAGGACATTGATACTGGTGTCATTTGAAAGAGCTTAATTAGTGGAGTATGCATACCAAATATGAAGTCTCTATCTGTCACGGATCAAAAGTTATACCGAGGTTTAAAGTTGACAACAGACAAATAAACAGACAGACCGACAGGACAAAAACAATATATGACCCGGATCTATCGATTCGGGTGCAAAAAATCTTTTTAAGCAAATACGTGTTTCAAATATAATCTATAACTGGAAACTCCTTATGAAATCACTAAAATTACCAAAAGACTTGCATGTATTGTTTAGAATATTTAATTCTAACTCGGTGATAAATACATGAAATTAACTACATAAATATTTTTAAAAATGAGTTAAATTTTAGTTTATCATAAGATTGAATAATTGCTTTCTCTCTGATTGGGTGCGATTCAACAATGTAGAAAAATACTACATCAGTACGTTATATTCACCTGCACGTGACCTTCGAGGTGAATATAAGGATTTATTTTCTATACATTGGTCTAAATATAGATCAGGAAATTCCAAACTCAAAACAAAATATGTTGGAAAGCTATTTCACTTGCTACCAACTTTCACTCAGGTGAAAATAACACTAGAGGATATTTAATTTGGAGTTGGATGGTCAATGGTATTGATTTAAATCCATACCTAATAGAACAATATGTTTTGGAAGAATGCTTCTCAGTAGGTGTAATAATAAATTGTTAAATTGAAGAATTTAAAAAAATGCATATTTTCTTCATTTAATCAATTATTCAATCTTCAAAAAAAAATGTTGACAAGGACAATAACTCCTTCTCAGGTACATGTAACTTCATTCAGGCATTTTCTGTTTTGCACTTTTAATGTAAAATAGTTTGCCTGATATTCACAATTCAAAAGTGTCTGACAAGTAGCAAATAATTAAGAGCTTTCAGGACCAGGATTATGCATTCGAACCGGTTTTTACAAAATTTTTAGCTCTACTGGTCATTATAATACTGTTTACAAAAAATGTACGATTTTATTTATGTTGACATATACATCTATTTATGTCTCCCATCTAAAATAATATGGCGACCTACAAATTATTTTTGCAATAATTGATAAATTTAAAGTATAATAAATGAAAATAAATGCAGTTTTTGTTAAACTTTTGTTAACCTTAAGCCACCTTCAATCTGTACAAAATCTTCGGTCTCCGTAAATATTGTACTCTGTTGGTGGCTAAATCATCGTATTGACCTCAAAAACAGAAATTATATAATAATATTTCAAATTTGTAAACTGTAATTTTTTTTATGAGACTAGCTCTACTGGTCTATATGGAGAACAAAAGACAAGAGGCCCATGGGCCACATCGCTCACCTGAGTAACTTTGTTGATGCAGTTCTTTACCAGATTTTCCCTCTTCTTATATATATTGTGCCCCCGTCTTTACTTTAATAATTTAGAATCTACACTACCCCAGAATGCTTCCACATAACTGTCAGCTTTTATGCTTCATGGGTTCTTGAGAAGAAGATTTTCAAAGATTTTTTTTCGATATATTTAATTTAAAATTTTCATTCCCTATATTGGCCCCACACTATCCCCAAGGGTCATGATTTTAACAATTTAGAATCAACATTAACCAAGGATGCTTCCATATAAGTTTCAGCTTTCTGGCCCAGTGGTTCTTGAGAAGATTTTTTAATGACCCCATCCTATTTTTGTCTTTTCTTGATTATCTCCTCTTGTGAGGGGGCGTGACCAAGAATGCTTTGTGCCAAGTTTGGTTAAAATTGGCCCAGTGGTTCTTGAGAAGAAGTCGAAAATGTGAAAAATTTACAGACGGACGGACAACGGACAAAATGTGATCAGAAAAGCTCACTTGAGCCTTCGGCTCAGGTGAGTTAAAAAGTAGCACTTAACCTTAATCAGGTCAGGACGATTTCCAAATAGAAGTCAAGAACGATAACTGAAAGTTGCTATAAATATACATCATATACACGTAAAATATTTTTCTGTCCAATCAGACAACAATATTTTTACACATCCCAAAACAAATTTTCCAAAGGAACAAAAGTAGAACACGTGCTTTTGTTTTTTCTTCAAAAAGATTTTTTGACAAAAAATCTTTAAAAGTAAGATGGCAAGTTTGGGAGAATAAGGTATTCCTCGCATATTTACCGTGAACAAACTGGGCATTTTCATCTTGAAAAAAGAAAATGACTGCATGTAACAATGTGATTGTTTACAGAGGAATAGATCACATCGCCAAGTTATCAATCATAACATTTGCAGAACATATTACATGTATTTGTTGGTAAAAATAATTTGCTTAGGTGTCCGATTTTCATCGATATCGCGGTGTTTTCATTGTGATAAAACTACTGCATACACTTGTTTATCGTTTAGACTACATGTAGTCTTAAAGTATCACGGGTTTATGAGCGCTGTATAAATACCATGTTATATACACTTTAAATGGACACAAGATAAAGGTAGAAACCAGAAGTCTCTGTCGAGACTGAAGCTCTACTGGTTTTACTTATAGTAAAGGAAGAGAAAAGTAGCAGTTATGAATTGAAACGTTTCAACAGCAATAAATAGAATAATGATCCTTGATTAAGTCTCTTT
This sequence comes from Saccostrea cuccullata, assembly GCF_032062105.1. Classification (NCBI taxonomy): domain Eukaryota; kingdom Metazoa; phylum Mollusca; class Bivalvia; order Ostreida; family Ostreidae; genus Saccostrea; species Saccostrea cuccullata. Next base: position 90,331 of record NW_026934140.1, on the reverse strand, counting down.
ATGTTCTAAGTGTAGTCTACCTGCATGCCACATTATATTATAATCAGACTAAAACTGTATTTGGGGTAGCATCTTGATAGTATTTTACAGAAATTTCTATCTATAGTAACCAAGGCAATAATGTTCATCGAAATCAAAAAATGATAAAAAGAATTGTGAATCTTAGTGCAGTCTACTTCTGTGCAAAATTATATTGAAATCAGAACAAAACTGTAGGAGGAGTAGTATTTTGAAATTTCACAGAAAGTTTTATGTTAAGTAACTATGGCAACATTGTTCATAAAAATCAAAAACCGATACACCGAATTGTGTATCTCAGTGTAGTCTACTTGTGTGCCAAGTTATAAAGAAATCAGAACAAAACTGTAGGAGGAGGAGTATTTTGAAACAATTTCACAGAAATTTCTATTTTTAAAAACCACGGCAACACCGTTCACTGAAATCAAAAAACAATAAACAGAATTGTGTATCTTAGTGTAGTCTACTTGTGTGACAAGTTATATTGAAATCAGACCAAAATGTAAGAGGAAAAGCATTCTGAATCAATTTCACAGAAATTTCTATTTTTAATAACCACGGCGACACCGTTCATCGAAATCAAAATACGATAAACAGAATAATGTATCTTATTGTAGTCTACTTCTGGGCAAAATTATATTGAAATCAGACCAAAACTGTAGGAGGAGTAGTATTTGAAACAATTTCACAGAAATATCTATTTTTAGCAACCACGGCAAAACCGTTCATCGAAGTCAAAAACCGATATACAGAATTATGTATCTTCATGAAGTCTACTTGTGTGCCAAGTTATATTGAAATCAGAATAAAACTGTAGGAGGAGTAGCATTTTGAAACAATTTCAAAGAAATGTCTACTTTTAGTAACCACGGTAACACCTTTCATCGAAATCAAAAACCGATAAACAGAATTATGTATTTTAGTTAAGTCTACTTGTGTGCCAAGTTATATTGAAATCAGACCAAAACTGTAGGAGGAGTAGCATTTTGAAAAATTGTTTACAAACAGACAGACAGCTGGACAGACAGACGGACTGACGCCGTACGCATTACTATCGAATAAGTTCTTCTGGTCTCTGACAAGTAGAGCTAACAAGAGGCCCACGAGCCTTATAGGTCACCTGAGTATCATGTAACAACTTTCAAACAATGGAATTTGGTTTGTGTTCTAAACCAGAGGCCATGAAATTCACAATGTTGAATGAGGCCCCGTTGCTTATCATAATTATACACTAAGCATGCTTACTCTAGTTACTTAATACCCAGAGGTAGATCAAAGTGACAAAGAAAAAAATGCATTTCCACTTTGTAACCAGTTGTCCAAGACCCAACAGGAAGCACAAATATCAAAATTGTGGAAATTTTAACATAAATTTTATTTCATCATAGATGATTTATTAATACCGAAGAGCAGATTTGATAGCATTTATTTAATTTATTTTCAGAATATGTAACACCCTACCCCCCCCCCCCCGATACCCCTGACCCAGGGGCATGAAATTAACCATTTCGCTAGATGCAGCTTTCTTCAACATAAATATATATACTTAGATCACTGGCATAAAACCCAGGAGCAAAGAAAAATATTTTCAAAGAATTCATGCATTTTCACTATAAAAACAATAGAGCCTCGCTCTAACACCAGAACAACTGACCCAGGGGCCATGAAATTGACAATTTTGGAAGAGACATCCTTCCTAATCGTAACTATGGTCATAGTTCATTGGTTTAATACCCAGGAGCAGTGAAGAAGATTTTCAAAGAATCAATGCATTTTCTCTATCAATAGAGCTCCGCCCTATCACCAGAACCCCTGACCCAAAGGCCATAAAATTCACAATTTCGGAAGAGGCTCTCTTGGTCATTAGAACTATGTACTGAATTATTTTGTTTAATACCCAGGAGCAGTGAAGAAGATTTTCAAAGAATGAATGTTTTTTCTCTATATTAGAGCCCCGCCCTAACACCAGAACCCCTAACCCAGGGGCCATGAAATTCACAACTGCGGAAGAGTCACTCCTACTCATCATAACTATGTACTTAATTATTTTGTTTAATACCCAGGAGCAGAGGAGAAGATTTTCTAAGAATTAATGCATTTTCACTATATAATCAAAAGAGCCCCACCCAAACACCAGAACCCCTGACCCAGGGGCCATGAAATTCACAATTTTCGAAGAGGCACTCTTGGTCATCATAACTATGTCCTTGGTTAGTTTGTTTTATACCAAGAAGCAAAGAAGAAGATTTTCAAAGAAATAATGAACTTTTACTATACAATCTAAATAGCCCCACCCTAACACCAGAACTCCTGACCCTGGGCCATGATTTTCACAATTTTGGTAGAGGACTCAATGCTGATTACAATCATGTCAACAGTTTGACTGCTTGATGTCAATGAGTAAAGAAAATTTTTAAAGATTGCACTAGTTTTAGTCGTTTTGGTCCCATTCCTCAGGCCCCAGGGGGGCAGGGACCATGAAATTCACAATTTTTGTTCCCCTTCACCCATAGATGCTGTAAACCAAATTTGGTTGAAATTGGTTAGTGGTTCCAGAGAAGAAGCTTTAAATGTTCAAAAGTTTACGAACGACGTACTACGACGGACGAAAAGAGATCTATAGCAATTGGTCACCTGTGACCTAGAAATGGGGTGTAGAAAAACGATTTTTCACCATAACTTACCACGTATACCAGATACTTGGCGATTTTGTAATAAACACTCAGGAAATGATTAAAATATTCTTATACGAAAACAAGATGTGTTTGTGAAACACTATGCGCCCGGCGGCAACAAAGTTCTGAAAAGCAATTTTTAGCAAATAGGTCACAGTCAAGGTCACACGTTCATTGTCCTTGGTGTCATTTGAAAGCATGCATACCAAATATAAGTCTTCAAAAGTTATGGCGAAAATTCCAAAAAAGCTATTTTTAGCATAAAGGTTACAGTCATTGACCTTGGTGTCAGTTGAAAGTGCTTAATTAGTGGAGTATGCATACCAAATATGAAGTCTCTATCTCTCACGGTTCAAAAGTTATGGCGAAGGTTAAAGTTGACAAAGTTGACAACAGACAGACAGGACAAAAACAGTATACGCCCCGAATATTCCGGCGCATAAAAATTTCATTCCAGGCTCTAAAAACTGAACATTTGGCGTATTTATATCAAATTTCTTGACATAGATTAAACTTTTGGGATTGCTACTTCGTAGTGACAGATGTTTAACCCCACTTAGAATTCATTCAAAGCTTTCAGGTTGTGTTTGTTCACGGTAGATTTGTCATATATGCCGTATCATTCCTGTATGTGCATAAAGTTTACAAAAAAAATTGTTCTTAAAAATCTTTTGAGCGTTAGAACATAACCTACTTATTCAACCAATCAAATGCTTCCATTTCTCGCGAGGAGTTGATTCTTCATGGTGAAGAATTCTTCTATTTCTGAACAAGAGGCCCATGGGCCACATCGCTCACCTTAGCACTGTGGCTAGGAAAAAGTAGCAATTGGTTTATTATTGAAAAGTTTAAATCCAAAAATAGTCCCATGACCAATCATGGCTTTGCTATTCATGAGATGATTTTTAAAGAATTTTCCCATATATTTCTATGTAAAACTGTGGTCGGCCATTTTGGCTCCGCCCTACCCCCGGGGGTCATGATTTGAACAAACTTGAATCTACACTAGCTGAGGATACTTCCATATATAAATATGATGAATTATGGCTTTGCTATTATTGAGAAGAACATTTTTTAAGAATTTTCCTATAATTTCTATGTAAAACTTTGGTCAGCCATTCTGGCCCCACCCTACCCCCGGTGGTCATGATTTGAACAAACTTGAATCTACACTACCTGAAGATGCTTCCATATAAATATGATCAGTTATGGCTTTGTTATTCTTGAGAAGAAGATTTTTAAAGAATTTTCCTGTATATTTTTATGTAAAACTGTGGTCGGCCATTTTGGCCCCGCCCTACCCCCGGAAGTCATGATTTGAACAAACTTGAATCTACACTACCTGAGGATGCTTCCATATAAATATGATCAATTATGGCTTTGCTATTTTTGAGAAGAAGATTTTTAAAGAATTTTCCTATATATTTCTATGTAAAACTTTGGTCGGCCATTTTGGCCTTGCCCTACCCCCGGGAGTCATGATTTGAACAAACTTGAATCTACACTAGCTGAGGATACTTCCATATAAATATGATGAATTATGGCTTTGCTATTATTGAGAAAAACATTTTTTAAAAATTTTCCTATAATTTCTATGTAAAACTTTGGTCAGCCATTTTGGCCCCGCCCTACCCCCGGGTGTCATGATTTGAACAAACTTGAATCTACACTACCTGAAGATGCTTCCATATAAATATGATCAGTTATGGCTTTGCTATTCTTGAGAAGAAGATTTTTAAAGAATTTTCCTGTATATTTTTATGTAAAACTGTGGTCGGCCATTTTGGCCCCGCCCTACCCCCGGGAGTCATGATTTGAACAAACTTGAATCTACACTACCTGAGGATGCTTCCATATAAATATGATCAATTATGGCTTTGCTATTTTTGAGAAGAAGATTTTTAAAGAATTTTCCTATATATTTCTATGTAAAACTTTGGTCGGCCATTTTGGCCTTGCCCTACCCCCGGGAGTCATGATTTGAACAAACTTGAATCTATACTACCTGAGGATGCTTTCATATAAATATGACCATTAATGCCATTGTCATTCTTGAGAAGAAGATTTTTAAAGAATTTTCCTGTATATTTCTATGTAAAACTGTGGTCGGCCATTTTGGCCCCGAGGATACTTCCATATATAAATATGATGAATTATGGCTTTGCTATTATTGAGAAGAACATTTTTTAAGAATTTTCCGGGGGTCATGATTTGAACAAACTTGAATCTACACTACCTGAGGATGCTTCCATATAAATATGATCAATTATGGCTTTGCTATTCTTGAGAAGAAGATTTTAAAGAATTTTCCTATAATTTTCTATGTAAAATTTTGGTCGGCCATTCTGGCCCCGCCCTACCCCCGGGGGTCATGATTTGAACAAATTTGAATTTACACTACCTGAGGATAATTCCACATAAGCTTCATCTTTCCCGGCAGAGTGGTTCTTGAGAAGAAGAATTTTAAAACATACCACCAAATATTCATTAATTCCCAATTATCTCCCCTAGAATGAGGGCGTGGCCCTTCATTTGAACAAATTTGAATTCCCTTTATCCAAGGATGCTTTGTGGCAAGTTTGGTTGAAATTGGCCCAGCGGTTCTTGAGAAGAAGTCGAAAATGTGAAAAGTTTACAAACGGACAGACAGACAGACAGACAGACGGACAAAATGTGATCAGAAAAGCTCACTTGAGCTTTCAGCTCAGGTGAGCTAAAAACTCAACGGTGTCTGATTGGTTCACTTGACAGTTGTATGGGTGTGTCTTCAGTGGTCTTTGTTAAGCACACAAAAAGAAACTATTCAAAACCCACGTTCTGTTTACAATGATATTTAAACGTACTAGGCCTTGCAACACTTTTTATTCAACTGTAATCTTGTGTCGCCTTTTTGATTATTATTTTTTTCTAAATTCGGTACATACAGAAAACACAACCATCGTCATGTATATCAGAGACGAACCTTGTCTTTGAAGACAGATTTAATCACAATTTTCATCAAATTTTTATTTGACATTAGACAGCGATACCCACTCCTACTGACTAGGGCCTTGTCATCTTAACACAATTATTTTTCAAAATATAGATATTTCTATTCTTGTGACATGGGTATTCATTAGTTCAGTAACTTTAATATCTTCACCATACCATTTCCCCAGTAAATCAAGCTATTTCATATAATCCCGTGCTAACCTCAATGGGTTGGGAGTCCATTCTGAAACCGTGTGTGCTCGATATTGATTGCGTGCTCCATATGTACAACGAGCGGTCAAGTTGAGCCTTATATATGACACAGCCGTGGGAGGAGTTTATTTTTACTGCATTCATTTGATTGGCTGAGGTTCTGTCCTAAGTCAGTAAGATCATATGAAGAGAAATCTTCGTCACGAAGAATGGGCTCCGCTCCTTTCTTCATGACGAAGATTTCTCTTCATATGATCTTACTATTACAAAAGTTTAAACCACGTGTTTTATTTATTTTCTCATGGGTTTGTCTAAATGCCCGTTATCTGATTGGTCAACAGGATAAGCACCTTGTTTATCCTGTGTATTTATAGCAATTCACGGTTATCGTTCTTGACTTCCACATTTGGAAATCGTCCAGACCTGTTAATCTACTCCTGAGCCAATTTGCATTTATAAAGCTGTAGGAGGAGAAAAGTTTTAAAAGAATTTCACAGAAACTTCCAAATTTTAGTAACCATGGCGACTCTGTTCATGAATTCAAAAACCGATACAATTAAATACCGGGGGTATGAATCTTAGTGTAGTTTTCTTGTTTGGCAGGTAATATTGAAATCCAAGGAGCAGATGATTTTTTTAAAAAAAAATGCGTTTTAAGTATATTATCTATATAGTCCCGCAAAATTGGTTGAAATTTCACCCACAAAGACACAAAAAGCGGGGGACCAAAATTTTATTTTAATTTGCTTGCTAGTTATTTTGTCCCCTACCCCTTGCTTTTGCGAAGCGATTAAGAGACATGAAATATCATTCGTTTATCAGTCGGTCCGTCTGTTCATCTGTCACTAAAACTTAAACCTTGCCCAGAACTTTTGAATGAGAAGAGATAGGGCTTTTACATTTCAAATGTTCATGAACATTACTTGTGACGAGACCTTTCCAAAAACACTGTTATACATCTTGTCACAGGCGATGCACATGTCAAAAATATGAAAGTGGAAAGCTATACGGAAAGATAACATTAATTTTTTGTTAAAAATTCGAAGTTTTAAGGCCAAGATCTTGTAATTGAAAGGTGCTACATATTTATCAAATTTAAGAAATAAATTCCTTTGATGATGCTTTATAACTTAAGCTTGGTCAAATAAGGAGTTTCGGGGACTAATTTTAAGATAAACAAGATGATTAATTGATTGTATATTGTTTAACGTCCCTCTCGAGAATGTTTCACTCACATGGAGACGTCACCGTATGCAGGTGAAGGGCTTCAAATTTAGAAAATTCAAATTCTCAGCACTCAGGGCCATTGACATTTGACAGTGAGGGTTCTTTATCGTGCCGACGCCTAAGGTGACACGGGACCGACGTTGGGTCGTATTAGAAAGACCCGTGACGTTCACTTTTAAAATAAACAAGATGAAGAATAATATTTTAACCAGTGATTTTCAATGAAAAAAAAAACAATTACGGATGTAGGAGTTTTATTTCATATTCTACAGAGAAAATGTATCCATATTGCCTACAGTCTCAGAAAACGGTTATTTGTATGTTCATTGCTTATTCTTTAAAATGATATTTTTAAATAGGTATCGGGATTATTTTTCATATGATTTAAAATTGAATGACATGAACTTATCCTTTTTTCTATTTAATTCTGTTAAAGTCGTAAAGTACGGGAAAAGAAAGTTGAAATTGATTATGACGTCATAATGGATCTACATTAAAAAATAAGTTTAAAGTCATTTACTAGATCTTGACCTTAATAACTTCAAGATGAAATAAGATTTATATTATATTTTCGTGTGAAATGCTATTGCATTACGCTTTAGTTTCATAAACAACAGGAACAGAAAGCGGTAGATAGCCTAAAAATACAAACTACATTTAATAATATTTCGACGCCATAGAAGCAAATGGTCGTATGTGGTAGATACTACCCAAAATACGTTTTTAGCGTTATCCATATCTAATTGTTTAAATCTATCACATATCAAAAGGTCGTAACTGTAGTTACATTAGTTAAAAAGGTATACTGAGAACAATTTTGTCGTATGTGAAAGGAAATTATTTTTTGTAATATGTATAAAGTCCTAACTAAATTTCCTACAGAAGCAAAAGGTTGTTAGTGGCACATACGACAATGTAGATGATAGAAACTACCAAACTTATTCGAGTTCTAGGTCTGAACTACCACTTAAGACCTTTGAAAACTTTTGAGAGATTTTAAAACCGTTTTAATAGTGAGTGTTTTTAGCATTATTGTGATGATATCATTGGTATTTCACTAAAATAAACATCCCGTAGACCAGCGATCTATCTAAATAGAACTCAATAGTCATTTTACCCCAGAATCCAAGAGGGAAAGGATGTGAATTGTCGCAGCAACATTGGTGAGAAAAAAATTAAATAAAAACTTAAGATTTTACTTCAAATATCAATATAAACAAGAAATTACCCCTTATTACAATTATATAATGCATGTTGTTTCAAAAAGGTTTTATTTGAATAATGAATTTTATTGTAAACACTTTATTATATGAAAAGGTCGTAAGTGAAACAAAATTTGAGTTATTGTTTTGAAATAGACAGGTATAAAAAGGCTTTAAAAAGTCTAAATTAAAAATAGTGTTTTTATTGTATCGCCATTGTGTGAATAATTGCCAGTGAAAGTCAAATCATAATTCAGTTTTTTTGTATGCAAAAGGTTGAAACTACCACGGATGACAGAGTGTGATTATTGCAAATCCTTGTAGCATTAAGAGAATTAGAGGCTCAGCAGGAGAAAGTGTCTAACGACTATACCTTTGCATGTACAACTCTAAGAGAGCAAGTATTACAACCCTCTATCTCCACTGAAATAAAATTAATGTGGGCCAGTCATGTAGTTAATGGAAGAATGAGACTTGATGCACTCTGTGATAAGATAAAATACAGAAACAAAACAGTTAAAGAACATTTAGAAACTGACCATATTGCGCAAAATTTTTGATATGGCAGAACCTGAGAAAGACTTTGACAGTGAGGAGGATCTCATATTATGTCAAGCTTTCCAAGGGAAAAGTAATGATTCAGATAGCGACGATATCCCGTTGGCAAAATACAGAAAACTTATGAATAAACACTTGAAAAAGAAAAAATATACGGGTAATAAAAAGTCCTGTAAAACCACCAATGAAAAAGAAAACACAAAAGTCAATGATGTATCAACCTTTGGTAATACACAAGATTACAATGTATCAGAGAGAACACAAGAGAACACAGTTGCAGTAGAGAGGACACAAGAGAACACAGTTGCAGTAGAGAGGACACAAGAGGACATAGTGGCAGTAGAGAGGACACAAGAGAACACAGTGGCAGTAGAGAGGACACAAGAGGACATAGTGACAGCAGAGAGAACACAAGAGAACGCAGTGGCAGTAGAGAGGACACAAGAGGACATAGTGGCAGTAAAGAGGACACAGTGGCAGTAGAGAGGACACAAGAGAACGCAGTGGCAGTAGAGAGGACACAAGAGGACATAGTGGCAGTAGAGAGGACACAAGAGAACATAGTGACAGTAGAGAGGACACAAGAGAACATAGTGACAGTAGAGAGGACACAAGAGGACATAGTGGCAGTAGAGAGGATACAAGAGAACATAGTGACAGTAGAGAGGACACAAGAGGACACAGTGGCAGTAGAGATAACACAAGAGAACGCAGTGGCAGTAGAGAGGACACAAGAGGACACAGTGGCAGTAGAGAGGAAACAAGAGAACACAGTGGCAGTAGAGAGGACACAAGAGAATACACTGACAGTAAAGAAAAGACAAGAAAATGCAGTGGCAGTAGAGAGGACACAAGAGAATACACTGACAGTAGAGAAAAGACAAGAGAATGCAGTGGCAGTAGAGAGGACACAAGAGAACATAGTGGCAGTAGAGAGGACACAAGAGAACACAGTGGCAGTAGAGAGGACACAAGAGAATACACTGACAGTAGAGAAAAGACAAGAGAATGCAGTGGCAGTAGAGAGGACACAAGAGAACATAGTGGCAGTAGAGAGGACACAAGAGAATACATTGACAGTAGAGAAAAGACAAGAGAACATAGTGACAGTAGAGAGAACACAAGAGAACATTGTGGCAGTAGAGAAAACACAAGAGAACATTGTGGCAGTAGAGAGGACACAAGAGAATACAGTGACAGTAGAGAAAAAGGCAGACAGAGATAAACTTGAAGACAACAACAATAACAGTGTTAATGAATCCTCGTCTAGTATATCAGGTCAAATGAAATCAAGAAGAAGAAAACAAAGAAATCCATCTGAATGGAAACGAAACAGAACCAAAAATTTACGAAACAAAGGAAAAACATACACAAACAACAGAGGCATTGTAATTCCTGCAAGGAAATCAAGGGAATTAACGTGTAAATGCAAGTACAAATGCTTAAACAAAATAACAAATAGCAAAATGTCAGAAATATTTCAAAATTACTGGAGCCTATCATACGATCGCCAAAGATATTTCATAAGATCTAATGCAATAATGACTGAAAAGCGAAGAAAGACAAAAAATCCAGAAGAAGAGTCAAGAAGAAAACATACAATTCACTACTATCTGCCTCTTGATGAATGTAAGGTGGAGGTGTGCAAAAAGACATTTTTAGGAACACTAGATATTGGTGAAAAAACTGTAACCTACACATTAAAGAAGAAAAAGAACCCCTTCACTTCCACAGACAATAGGGGGAAACATGTTCCAAAAAATAAAATTGCTGATGAAGACAAACAGCTAATCAGGGAACATATTCGTTCATTTCCAAAAACAGAATCGCACTATTGTAGAAAATCAACTCAGCGAGAATATTTGGACAGCTCTCTCTCCATTAAAAAAATGTATAATCTGTACGTCGAAAAATGTAAAGACGATCACAAGGAGGCACAAAAATTCTGGCTGTATGATAAAATTTTTGCGACCGAATTCAACTTAGGGTTTCACAAACCAAAAAAGGATATCTGTTCATTTTGTGATGCATATGGGAAAATGTCAGAAAAAGAAAAAACAGGAAAATAAGCATGAATTTGAAAAGCATCAGCAACGAAAGCAGGAAGCAAGAATGAAAAAACAAGAAGATAAACAAAGAGCAACAGAGAATGAAATGATCAAGACCATAAACTTTGATTTGCAGAAGGTACTTGTTACCCTCAAGGCTCAAATAAATGAACTGTACTACAGCAGAAAACTTGCTACTTACAACTTCACTATATTTGATGTTGTTACCAAAGAAACTGTTTGTAACATGTGGTGGGAAACCATAGCAAAGCGGGGAAGTTGTGAAATAGCTTCCTGTCTGCTAGAGTACAACAGAAGTGTTGGATCAGTTGAAGAACTAGTGTACTATTCAGATAGTTGCACTGGCCAGCAGAGAAATTTACCATTTAGTGGAATGTGCCTCTACTCTGTTGTTAATTTTCCCATACAAAAAATAACACACAATTATTTTGAACGGGGACACTCACAGATGGAGGGGGATTCTGTCCATGCCGTGATTGAAAGATCAACTAAACACTCAGAGATGTTTTCACCCAGTGATTGGATGCATGGTGTCCGCAATGCGAAAGTAAAGCCCCCTAGGTATGAAGTGAAAGAGTTGGAGAATGAGAAAGTTATGGATTTCAAAGAGCTTACAGATGATTGCATAGGCAACAGGAACCACGCGTAAGATGGATCGAGAGTAAAATGGAATAATATTCATTCATTCCAGTATCGAAAGGAAGAGCCAACCAAGATATTTTTTAAATACGAAATCAGTCAGCCAGAATATAATTCCATTGATATTCGAAGTGGACGAACCAGAGGGGCCAAACTTAAAAACATGAAAAAGTATCATCTGAAACCTCTCTACCCCTCCTTAGTTCCAATCTCAGATGCCAAATTCAAGGACTTAATGAGTCTGTGCAAGAAAAATGTCATTCCACGAATCTACCACAATTTCTATTCCCAGCTCCCTCATAAGGGAAGTGTCTGCAACATGCTGGAGGAACCTGATGAAAACGACGATTCAGATTGACTGGTATTTCCATAAATATCATGACAGGAACACTCTTTTGCTGTTCAATTTGTTTACTAAGTCTTTTTGTTTTTTATGCCAAGTAGCATTTCAAATACTCCAAATTGTAAATCATCCAGAAGCCTATTATTATTTCATTACACATAATGTTATTGTTTAAATATTAACCTACTTGATGAACAATTTTCTTGCTCATTATCTTTTCAGATGCTAAGAATTGGAGACTAAGGGTCAGCATAACAAGTTAACATTATGTAACAATTCTTAAGAGCAAAAAAACTACATATTTTTAATGTTTCCCTACATAAGCATTCAAATTAAGTGATAATGTACAATAACTCAAATTGTTTTTGATGTCATTATTATTTTTTATTTTCATTGTTTTTATCAAACTGCTGATTCAGTTTATAAAAATTAATAGGTTCCTGTATTAAGGAGGTTGTTTTGATAAATAAATTTTAAAGCATATTTCTTGTTTTGATTTAGTAGCAAATATACGAAAACACATATAAACCGTTATCCTTTAGTTGAGTAACATGATAAACGTTGTAATAAAAACATATTGTCAATAAATCATGATTCACTTAAGTTAAATTAATGGTAATGTTCTTATTACTTATATGCAGAAAGGTAGTATGTGGAAGTTACGATCTTAATCCCCATAAAATTAATTTTATATTTCAAAGGCAAAAGGTCATATGTGTAAAAAATTAATAAAAATAATGGTATAAAACGCATTTTTAAACTTTTTAATCACTATCTTAAGATATTTAGCTACTCTGCACAATACTGAAAAGTTTGAAAGATCACTTTTAGTTTTTCCACGAATGAAACAGTTTTTTTTTCATTTTTCTCTCTTATTTGAAATCAAATGATGCACAGACTTACGACCTTTTGCTTCTATGGCGACGATTTAAGGAATGAATTTAATAGCTACCCATTTTATACGGTATAAACTGGGTTGGGGCAGTTTACGCTTTCTAAACCGCGAAGCGGTTTATATAAAAGCGTAAGCTGTTCCAACCCAGTTTATACCGTATAAAATGGGTAGCTTTTAATTTCATTGCTTATATTTTAATTTTCATTCATTTGATGTAAGAAAAAAAGATGATTGTTCTAACAAAATGACTTCAATTTGTACAAAATTTGAATGTAACGTCAGACGGATTGATACGTTTTTGACGCAAGTCATTGTGACGTAGGCAACCCATTTTATACGATATAAAGTAAATTTTTTATCCAATCAAATACAGCGTTACAACCAGAATTAAATTATTTAGTTAAAAAAACACTTTAATTTGTGAACTTACTTTAAAGAATTATTCAAGGATATACTTACTCTGCATAACATATTGTACACAGGCACCAGTAAATGGATTGAAGACCCATCCTGGAGAACAATGATAAATACTTATGGTCCGATTCATTTGACACTCCATGTATCTGTCTGTCCATATGTATCCAGACACAGGCTGAAAACCATCAGTAATTCCAACACAACTAGGCAGTCTCTCAGAACAGGGTTGACAGGAGGGATCTAGTGGACCACACTTATTTTGATTATATTCACCTACAAATAACAATAAATCATTTTTTTTTCAACTTTTTGTCACAAGCTTTTTGGCTGTACAAAATTTAATGCACTTTCAAACGAGCTTATTTGTTATGGCCTCCTTTTAATTATCTTAATAATTTACTTAATTTTATACAATAGTTTCAGGTACGGGGTACATTTGTTGTACGACTTATTTGTTTCCGAGATTGCCGCCATACTAGAACGTGGAATTTGCTGTCCCTTTACAACCCCTGCTACCTACAGTGTAAGTTGCTTATATATTTTATTTTATGTTAAGGTCTTTCAATCCTCACAATTCTAATAGTTCAAAGTCAAAAGAACTGCATTTATTTTCATTTAATACAATTAAATTATTGCAAAAGGGAAACTATTTTGAATGCCTGAATGAATATATCTGAGGAGTTATTGCCTTCGTCAACGTTTGTTCATTAAATTTATATAGCTTGGGATCCGAGATGACTTCGCTATATCCGTGAATTTGCAATATCTGGTGTTCGTACTAAACGTGTTTCACAATGTGTTCGTCGCCCGCGTGGCGCAGTGGTTAGAACGTCTGCTCTAGAGTCGCAAAGTAAGGAGTTGATCCTTACGTTGTGGATTCGAATCCCACTGTGGGACTCGGAGACCGGTCCTTCGGACGAGACCGTATAAACCGAGGTCCTATGTCGCAGTAGGTGCTGGCACGATAAAAATCCCTCCCTGCTTAATGGCCCTGAGTGGCGAGTATAGGACATTTGCAGCTCTCCACTTGCAAGTTGTGGCGTCTCCACATGAGTAAAAAATTCTCGAGAGGGACGTTAAAAAATAATCAATCAATCATGATGTGCTCATTCCAAGTCATCAGAAGTAAAAGACCAGGACGTAGAAATCCGTCGAAACATTTGATCCTTGGGGCTTGAGATCAAAGTTTTCCTGGTAAGGATAACTTATTTCGCACGGTCGAAGTGTACACTTGTTTGCATATTTTTTTCTATGGAAAGTCATACCTGCCATTAGTTTTTCATATTTTCTTAGAATTTTACGCGACCGAATGATCCAGTAGATGCATCCGCAAAAGAAAATATCAAGAGCAATACATCAGTATCTCAGAAAATGCTCACAATGAATAACAACTTGAGAACAGAATTGCATCAATTATGTCTACAGTTAATTCAGGCACAAACCACAGATACGTTGTTTATTTTCACACGAGTAAAACGTGAAAGTGTTGCAGATGAATTTGTAAAGAAAAGCGGTGTGTCGAATGACATGAATAACAGTTCGGATGTAAAAACATGTGAAAGATAAAAGGCATCAGGTCGTTAAATAATCACAAAGTATGGACTTCAGTAGACCTAAAACGTTAAATTTCATTCTTCAATTTAGAATTTCATATTTATATCAAATTTTATGATAAAAATCGAAGTTATTGACTTATTTTACTGTATTTCTCCTTTCCCCTCTTTTTGTAGTATACCGTATTCCTTGCATGATCGTAACTAGTAGACCCAATTTATAAGCAGCAATCTCTACCAAGAGTTATCGTTCGCTTCGCTACAAATATATAATTTTTTTGGCACTCCATATTGTTTGGAGAGAAGGAAAGAGAATGTCTTGAAGAGAGGAATTGCTGACCAATAAGCCTGTGATTGAATTGCTTTAATTATCTTCCAAAAGATACAGATATTTTATAAACGGTAGGTATCCTTTTTTTTACATACATGTGCGTCGGTTAATAAATGCTGTACATCTGCTACATGTGCCTTTCAGCCACATTCAGTCAGCTCATATAACTTTTGCAGTCCTGATATAGCATAACTGAGTGGGGGTTTTTTGTTTGATTTTATTTTGGACGGGGTATCCTTTTGCACTGATTAACCTTACATTTTTTTTGTAGAAGGAAATTTTCCGGTGAGAGAGAATAAATGATCAATATGCCTGAATCAGAAGGGGAGATTAAGGGATTATTTCAGGGATATGAACACTGTACCTTGGAAAAAAGCAGAAATCAGTTTATTATTGAAAAGTTTAAGCCTAAAAGTGGTCCCAACCAATCCTTAAAGGGGAGAGGGTACATGTATGATTTAAACAAACTTGAATCTACACTAAGGATGCTTGCAATTTTCTGAGACTACCTGGGGCTATATTGTCCCTTACATTTGAACTTACATTGTTGCCCCGCCCTACCCCCATGGATCATGATTTGATCAAACCTGAATTTACACTACCTGAGGATGCTTCCATATATATACGTATATAAGATTATTCATGCCTTTGCTATTCTTGAAAAGAAGATTTTTAAAGAATTTTTCTATATATTGTAAAAGAACTTTATTCGGTAATAACCAATATTTGCCCCCCAAATCAAACTTTAATAGAGATATATTTAATTAAGTTCTTAAACAGGGAAGTATATGCTGACTTCAAAGCACTGAATATTTTCAAAAGTAATGACGTCATAAGTACGTAATGACGTCACAAACATGACGTAAATTTCAGTTTTTTATGAATTTTACAGAAAAATGTACATATTTCGTCGATATTTTGAGTAAAACTCACCGAGCGCATGTGTGTTCAGGATCAATATTTTGATATAATGTGTAGAATGATAATATCAATGAAATATGTCAATATTGTTCCTGAACAAACTTGCGCTCTATAAATTTTAAAGCTTAAATTGTTGAAATTTTGTCCATTTTGTCCATTTTGTCCTCTTTCTGAAAAAGGATATAAAATCGCACTAGTTTGTGACGTCATAAAAACAAAAATTGTGAATACACTGCTTTGAAACTATAATATTTTCTGGTAATTTATATTTCTCATACAATTGATTGAATTCAGCACATTTCAGAAAGTTTTCAAAATTTGATTTTTATGGGGGCAAATATATGCAATATGCCGCATATAGTTCTTTTGATCCGCCATGGTGGCCCCGCCTATCCGCAGGGATCATGATTTGATCAAACCTGAATCTACACTATCTTATTCATGCCTTTGCTATTCTTAAAAAGAAAATATTTAAACTCTTTAAAAATCTTCTTTTCAAGAAAGACAAAGGCATGACTGATCATATTTATATGGAAGCATTCTCAGGTAGTGTAAATTCAGGTTTGTTCAAATCATGACCCCTGGGGGTAGGGCGGGGCTTCAATGGCCGATCAAAGGTTTACATAGGAATATTTGGAAAAATTCTTTAAAAATTTTTGAAAGAATTAATGCATTTTCACTATATAATCAATAGGGCCCCACCCTAACACCAGAACCCCTGACCCTGGGACCCCAAAATTCACAATTTTGAAAGAGGCACTCTTGCTCATCATAACTATTTACTTACATAGTTTATTTAATACCCAG
The DNA here is from genome assembly GCF_032062105.1 of Saccostrea cuccullata. NCBI lineage: Eukaryota > Metazoa > Mollusca > Bivalvia > Ostreida > Ostreidae > Saccostrea > Saccostrea cuccullata. The sequence continues at coordinate 73,493 of NW_026934140.1, read as the reverse complement.
GAGCAGAGAAGAAGATTTTCGAAGAATTAATGCATTTTCACTATATAATCAATAGGGCCTCACCCTAACACCAGAACCCCCGACCCTGGGGCCACAAAATTCAAAATTTTGGAAGAGGCACTCTTGCTCATCATAACTATTTACTTACATAGTTTATTTAATACCCAGAAGTAGAGAAGAAGATTTTCAAAGAATAAATGCATTTTCACTATATAACCAATAGAGCCGCGCCCTAACACCAGAACCCCTGACCCTGGGGTCATAAAATTCACAATTTTGGAAGAGGCACTCTTGCTCATCATAACTATGTGCTTGGTTAGTTTATTTAATACCCAGGAGCAAAGAAGAAGATTTTCAAAGAAATCATGCATTTTCACTGTATAATCAATAGGGCCCCGCCCTAGCACTAGAGCCCCTGACCCTGGGGCCATGAATTTCACAATTTTGGTAGAGGGCTTAATGCTCATTACATTCATACCAACAGTTTGCCTGCTTGATGTTCAGGAGTAAAGAAGAAGATTTTTAAAGATTGCAATAATTTTAGTGGTTTTGGCCCCACACCTCAGGCTCCAGGGGGGCGGGGACCATAAAATTCACAATTTTTGTTCCCCTTTACCCATAGATGCTTTGTGCCAAAATTGGTTGAAAATGGTTGAGCGGTTTCAGAGAAGAAGCTGAAAATGTTCAAATGTTAACACACGACGCACGACACACGACGCACGACGACGGTCGAAAACGGATAGCAATAGGTCACCTGAGTTACTCAGGTGACCTAAAAAACAAGAAACAAAGAGCTATACATCATCTTCGCTAGCCAATGGTTTTCGGCCCGAACCGCTCCCCATGAACGATTTATTTATGATTTATTCCTTTATATTTTTCATAAGTGATGTTATCAAATCTGTTACTATAGGCACTACGTATGTATATGAAAAATGTCGGAAATGAAACAAAGAAATGTCGGAAATGAAAACTAAAAAGTGTCGGAAATGAAAAGTTGATAATTACCAAAAATTCCGGAAATGAAATGCAGCCGAAAGTTGCGATCGCTTTTTTAATTTGAAAATTCGAAGCGATAGTACATTGTTTTATTGAAGATAAGAAAACTGAATTAGTATTTTTATCATTTTTGGAGTGAAATGCAAGTATTTATTGCAAGGTGACGGAGTTCTGCTAATTAATAGGTGCAGACGAATGTCTATTTTTACAAAATATAAATGTTTTAACTTTTTATTAAGAGTTACGACCGCCTTTTAAATTTAAAAACGGCAATTTCTTGCATCCGTATGACCTACTTATTATTTAAACAAACGGTATCTTGAATTGCCAACTGACAATCACGCAAAATTCTACCCAAATATAACTGACGGGGGCTTAAAGAAATAAAAAAAAAAACATGTCTTGCGTGTATAGATTTAAAGTCAGTCAGTAGCTCTACTGGTTTGTACTTAAGGATGACGTTAACTCAGGTTTCAGATAACAGAAAGGAAATTTTATAAAGTATATGTTAAATCAAAAATTGTTCTAAATGGATAAAATAAGCAAGTTTTAAATCGAAATCAATTAAAAAATTTAATATTCTATTATTTAAAGAAAATATACAGGTACAAAAGTCAATGTATGGTAATGCAGAGGAAATTCGGACTAAATTTTTAATTTTTCATTTTTGTCAAAAATTTTGATTTCTTTCAATAATAATCACGAAGTAAAGGTTAATTGTATTTTTAAACATCATTTTGCAAATATTATATGTGTTAAAGCTCATAAATTATTTCAAATAATTGAATGCTACGAAATAAAGAAATTCAAAAATATGTACAAAAACCATTCCAGACAATATATCTCAATAATTTGATCATTGACCCCATATAATATTAATACAATGAAAATTAGGGCATCAAAAGTAATCTGAGGCTATAGATAGTTTAGAGTTCTTTTCAGTCAGATTTTTGTAATATTCGATTTAAAATGGGGAAAAAATATAAATATGACAGAGGAAATTCGGACTGTTATAATTATCACATTTCTGGCCCAAACTCCAATCATTTCTTTATATGAAGCAACGCTGTTCCATTGTTATAATATTTCATTATTTAAAGAGTTTAGTTGCTTGTAATATTTTGTGTGTATAGAAAAAATTGGTCATAGTGTGAAAAATTGAGGTATTTCCCGAGAAATACTCAGGGGCCACTAGCATGAAAAGTAGGTCATTGACCTAGTTATTTGAAATTGAAATTTAACACAAGAATCATTGGTGTACAATGTGCAATAGGTGGTTTTTCATTCTTATCAGTGGAATTTTTGGTCATCTGAGTAAAGGTATACCTTAAAACTTAAGAAAAGTAGCAGTTGGACTTGAAACAGCAATAAACAGAATAATAGTCTTTGATATAGTATCTTTTTGTGGTAAGATTACAAAACGACTTAAACAACTGTAGGAGTAACCTTTCAAAGGAATCTTACAGACATTTAAATTTTAGTTACCATGGCGACATCATTCATAAAAATAAGGGAAAAAAACAATAAAGAGAGTTATTAGTATGTATCTCCATGTAATCTACAGAAATGCTGCATTATATTTAAATCAGACCAAAACTGAAGAAGAGGTAGCATTTTGAAAGTTTTTCAAAGAAATTTTTATTTTTAGTCACAGTGGCCGAAATCAAAAACCGATACACAGAATTGTGAATCTTAATAGTTATTGTAGTCTACTTGTGTGCCCAGTTATATTGAAATCGGACCAAAGTATTTCATAGGAATTTCTATTTTTAGTAACTATGGCAACACCATTCTACGAAATTAAAAACCAATACACATAATTACATGTATGTATCTTAGTGTAATCTAATTGTGTGCCAAGTTATACTGAAATCAGACCAAAACTGTAGAAGGACTAGCATTTTGATATTGTTTACAAACGGACGAACGACGGACACCTTACTGTCGCATAAGCTCTTCTGGTCTCTGACCAGTAGACTAGAGCTAAAAAACGAAAGAAATGGTATATTTTGAGTTTTTGCAGGATCTTAAGACGCAAATTAAGTGGGAGCAACCTCGTAAATAAACTGCACATCATTTAAACCACCCATTCTCAGTAATAATGTGCAATTAATGTCATGCACTTGTTCCTCAGTATTAACTTAACATACTGGGCATTTCTTGAGTATGGTCAAGTAAACATATACCACGGACCATTACACACATACAAATATTAGCAAAATCGGAAAAAGAACACAAGTGAAATACGTCTCTAAATACACTGAAATAATACATACGTTACTGTCGCTGGGTTAATATACGAGAAGTAAGGCAGAATTAAACCATTTGAACTTAATAGGTGTGTATTCTCAAATACATGGATTTGATGCACACGTATTAAGTTAATAAATGATCACTGAAACTTGAATTAAATCAAATGTTTATGTCAATATTTTTGCAGCATGTACATGTAGCTGTCGCAAGATGTGTGATACCTACGTAACAACATTATGTAATTGAACTCAGATATTTATTTATGCAAATGAATTTTAATTTTTACTCCAAACAGACAGTTGACAACTTATAGAAGCTTTTATAAAGTATTTGATATTTGAATTCATCGAATTATTTTCAAACAACGTACTTGCATTATAAAACTCTATTGGTTGTATTTTCGGCAATACATACGTTTTACATCTTACAGTAAGTATAAAAACGTGTCAGACTCTATTAACTGTGCTTATATGCTTGCCGATAACACAGTTTTATTATGTTCCCCAAACAAAGTTGGGGAACATATTGATTTTACTCTGTTTCTTCTTCTTCTTCTTCTTATTATTATTATTAAGGTCTTCCGTCTTCAGCGGAAGACCCTTCTATTATTCTAGAAATATATAGGAAAATTCTTTAAAAATCTTCTTCTGAAGAATGACAAAGCCATAATTCATCATATTTATATGGAAGCATGCTCAGGTAGTGTAGATTCAAGTTTGTTCAAACCATGACCCCCGGGGTAGGGCGGGGCCAAAATGGCCGACCAAATTTTTACATAGAAATATATAGGAAAATTCTTTAAACATCTTCTTCTCAAGAATGACAAAGCCATAATTCATCATATTTATATGGAAGCATGTTCAGGTAGTGTAGATTCAAGTTTGTTCAAATCATGACCCCCGGGGGTAGGACAGGGCCAAAATGGCCGACCAAAGTTTTACATAGAAATATATAGGAAAATTCTTTAAAAATCTTCTTCTCAAGAATGACAAAGCCATAATTCATCATATTTATATGGAAGCATGCTCAGGTAGTGTAGATTCAAATTTGTTCAAATCATGACCCCCGGGGGTAGGGCGGGGCCAAAATGACCGACCAAAGTTTTTAAAGATATATATAGGAAAATTCTCTAAAAATCATTTTCTAAAAATAGCAAATCCATGATTGGTCATTGGACTACTTTTGGATTTAAACTTTACAATAAAAAGCCATTTTCTACTTTTTCCTACCCTTAGTGCTCAGGTGAGCGATGTGGTCCATGGTTCTCTTGTTTACCATTATTATTATTATTATTATTATTAAGGTCTTCCGTGTTCAGCGGAAGACCCTTCTATTATTCTTCGGTTTCTTTTTTACCCTCACTATTAAGGTCTTTCGTCTTCAGCGGAAGACCTTCTTGTTTTTCTTAGGTTTCTATTTTTATGAAACTTTCAGGTCTGATAGAACATTAAAAGATCTAGACATATATTTTTTTATCTTGATGACGTCACTTCCGGTTTGGAGTTTTCTGCGATTTAGTGAATTTTAGAGGGGCACTTTGTCCTGCCGTTTTCTCAAAAAGCACTGAACATAGAAGCATGAAATTTTCAGTGATGCTAGAGCATCCTTTGGAGAAGTGCACTAAGTATTTCATAACTACCGGATGTACGAAACGCCGACGCTCGCTATGGTCCGAAAATAGTCCTAGCGTAAAATTCTAAATTTCTGACACTTTTTCTTCGATATTTTTTTACCTAGAAATATTTTGTTAAAACATGCAGAACAAAAGAAGTGTAGAATTACATGACCTTTCAAATGATATCTCGAAAAAAGGGCTGGCCCCTATAATTAAGGTCAGCGAGGGCCTTTTTTTTCCTTGATATAATTAGGGGTCAAAATGCTAAATCTTTGACGCTTTATATTTTAAAAATTGGGAAAATTTTGCAAAGTAATATTGAACAAAAGATGTTCAAAATAATGTTCTTAACAGTATGCAACCTTTTATTTTTCGCTAACCGTCCCAATTAAGGAGTTGAAGGGTTGGCCCCTAAATATTTCTTTTCCAAATAACTCGGAAACAAAAGAGAATCTCTGAATAGTTGTTGAGTAAAAAGTGTTCAAAGTCCTGAGAGGTTTAAGGTAAAATCCAGAAAAAGGGGCTGGACACTCAAAAAAGGGCCAAGAGGGGTCAAAAGTCTTCAATCGATAACTCTTTATCAGTCAATATTTTGTTATATATTACTGAAGCAAAAATGTTTATCTCAACAATCTACAACTATATACATGTATTATAATTTTTATGTCTTATGATACATAAGTAGGGGCCACAAGGGGCCAGAATGGTAAATCTTTGACGCTTTATATCTCGAAAGTGAGAAATATTTTGATAAGTAATATTGAACAAAAGATTTTCAAAATAATGTTCTAAACAATATGCAACCTTTCATTTTTCGCTAAACGTCCCCATTAAGGAGTTAAAGGGTTGGCCCCTAAATATTTCTTTTGCTAATATCTCGAAAAGAAAAATGAATCTCTGAATAGTTGTTGAACAAAAAGTATTCAAAATTTTGAGAGCTTTAAGATAAAATCCAGAAAAAGGGGCTGGGCACTCAACTAAGGGGCTGAGAGGGGCCAAACCTCTTCAATCGATAACTCTTTATCAGTCAATATTTTGTTATACATTACTGAAGCAAATATGTTTATCTCAATAATCTACAACTAAATATTATGATTTTAATGTCGTATGTTACATAGTAAGGGGCCAAAATGCTAAATCATTGAGGCTTCCTATCTCAAATTTGGTTAATATTTTGATAAGTAATATTGAACAAAAGATGTTGAAAATCAAGTTCTGAACAATATGAAACCTTTCATTTTTCGCTAAACGTCCCCATTAAGGAGTTGGAGGGTTGGCCCCTAAATATTTCTTATGCAAATAACTCGAAAATGAAAGAGAATCTCTGAATAGTTGTTGTTTATCAGTTAATATTTTGTAATACATTACTGAAGCAAAAACGCAGTACAGTTAAGGCAACACATGAAAAAAATATGGTAATGAAGTCATAATGAGGTCTGACGTCATGACAGTTGCTCCGCCCTGATTGATCCATATAAGGAAATGGTGCTCAAAATAACTATTTACCGATATTTGCAAGAATTTGTAATAAAGCAATATCTTCATGTTTAAATAGAAAATAATTAGTGATTTTCTCGTATATAAAATAGCATGTCTTTAATTATTTTTAATGTGTCGTTTGTCTGCATTCGGCTTCAGCCAAGCGCTTGTACTCGGTGACTCGGAATGTTGTTTACATCTAAAAACGTGGCGACATCATTAAAGAAAATAGGGATAAAATAAGAGACAAGGCATTGCTTCTCCCTTTTACGAGAATATGAGCACATTAACTTTTCGGAAAATAGCAGAAAACAGACGATTTGCACCAGCTCCGTAAATCCATCACTGCACTGTAATTCCAGGCCAGGTATGTATACCCATATGTAGGTACATGTGTAGATCTACAATATGTAGACATGCTTTTCTTAACATAAAAAACCCGAGTGTGTTCATGTTCATTTAAATGTATTATCACAGTCAGTGAAAAACTGTAATGCAGTGTCTTCTGTGTAACCCCCCCTCCCATACTAAGTTCAAGTTGCACACTTTTTAGAATTATTAAAAATTAATTGCACTAAATATGTACTGAGTTCCTGTCAATTAGCTCATTTTCTTTGAGACAATATGTGTAATAATGGAGGTCATCAGTAACACAAATTTAAACTAAATTAAATGAGATGTTTTCATTGTTTCAGTCAATGATTCACTAGTGACTAGGCCTAAACAAGCAATGATGTCTTTTGACATACAAATATGCTACACAATTTAAAAAAAAAATATCAGTATCATTGTGTTGAAAACATATATAGAAGCCCCATATCAGATCTATGGTTGTAATTTCCTAGAATTTCTAAATCAATGAAAAAAAATATTCATTTTTTGTTTAGATTACATGTACATTAAAAATATTTATATAATACTTTTATCATTGTAGCTGTTGTCCAGAGTTTCAGTCTTAAAGAATGAATAAATAAAAAATGCATCATTTCTCCACAGGGTATGTATACTTCTAAAGCATTTCACATTTTTAAAGTTTGCATGTACTTTACATTTTGGGTTTTTTTCAGTTTGGTAAAAGAGAAACTTACAATTCTTTTTAGAAAATATTCTATCAATAACTATTGTAAATGTCAGAGGTTTCACTTTCCCAGAGAAGTTTTGTAACACATTTTTTCCCCATTTATATGGTTAATATAAATTCACTACAGTATACAATGTAGCATAATTTGTTTTGTCAAAGTAATGCCATTTTATTCTACAATGTATATTTAGTAATCTCATGGCATGTAACTGCATATATATTGTGTTGTAGGCCTAGCTATTCCTAACTGTTGGACAAACGGACTCATTCAGGCAGCAAGTTAATCCACCATTTAAGGAAAATGGTATGCTCAATATTAGCTACATGTACAGTGTATAAACCATGCAAAGTTTTGATAATAAAACTAACAGAAGAATTGAAAACATGTATATGCATCCTTTTTTAAATGTTTCAATATATTTTTTTATTTCATTTTTTTAAAACACAAATTACTTTCAATAACGGTATTTCCTGATTTTCTTATATTTTCAGAATTCATTTTATCCACAAGAACATGAAGTGATGGAAATAATTTGCACCTGCCCAGCATTCCTACAGTCTGTCATTGGATTTGAAAAGAAATGTTTATTAAATAAATTTTCTAGATAAATAATTTGACTTTTTCATATATTTACTGTACAGGTGTTGAAAAGGCCATTAAGATTTGAAAATCTTAACTTGCATACTATTTTGTGTGGAGGGTACTAATGTCCATCAAGATCTTATTTCCAGCATGTGCATTGTGTTCATTTATTTTTCAATAATATGACCAAAAACAGGAGACTAGAGATCCCCCTAATTGATTCAAAATAGGATAGGGGACCACCATTTGTTCGGGGGGGGGGGGGGGCAGGCGAGTTTTTCCAAGTCAGATTTTTTTTTCATTTTCATGTCAATGAAGGAAAGATTAATATTTATTTCGGATCAATTAGATGAAGGACAGATTATTTATTTATTTTCCTTTTCATTGAAAAGTCTAACATGCAAAAAAAAAAAATGTAAAAAAAAACTCTGATTCGTGGGAGGGGGAGATCACTGATCTGCAAGTATTTATTTCTAAAATCTGCCAGCCCCTCACCCTCAAAATAAAATGGCTATCCCCTTAACAAATACAGGTGTATACCACAATCCTCTTTAATTAGTTCCTAAAACTTATAACTTAGTTTATATCCCTTAATTTTAAAACAGTAAGCGGTCTGATTGAAAGCGATCGTAGAAAGCGATCGTAGATCTGAACATGATCTCGTATGCAGAAAGAAAAAAAATATTAACACAAGCTGGTGTGTGTACCATAGGTGTCGGAAACAAAAATAAAGGGGGGCTAATTGAAAGGGGGGGCTAAACCAAAAGAAAAAGGTAAATTCCAATGCCTACATTATGTATATAATTTGCAAATAAGTAGGGAGGCTAAGCCACCCCCCCCCCCGGGTTCCGACGCCTTTGCGTACAGAAGTGAGAGAGGGGAATAGATATCTAATTAATTATTAATGAAGGCTATATTTTAATTAACCTTTTGTGTTCCACATAAATATATCGGCAATATTTAGACCTATTCATGTATATACACATCTTTGAGGAAATGCGGGAGGTTTGAAAGAATTAACTGTATACAACGTATGGAGAACGAATACACAGAAAAGAAAGAAATGTCAAGGATTTTATGCATACCATTTTGATTTAGTAAAATAAAAAGGGTCCAGCCCTGTCCGCATGTATATTTATTTAAAATTTACGAGGTAAACAAACCGTATCAAGTACTCAAGAGTTATCTCCCATGCTGGGTCAATGATGCGTTTGAAAACTATAATTAGATTGACTCTTCCAAGATTTCAATTTTAATCAAAAAGTGCAAGGGCAAGGCGACAATCTAAAAAGTACATTTTTATTTTAAATTATTTATTTTATTGTATAGTTTTCAAAAAGTGATGCTTATTTCTTTGTAATCCTTTAGTTAATTTATATTTCGCGATGAAATTAGGAAAATATCCTTTTTTCATACATAACCGTCTGGTTTAGCTGAATAACTTAATTATATCGGAAAACTAACTGAATGAGCATCACTTTTGAGAAAGTATAGATACATAGAGACAACATAAAACATTATGCAGTTGATTTTTTGTTTGCCTTGCCCTTGCACTTTTTGGTTAAATTTGACATCTCATTTTTTGACTTAAAATCAGAGCCCAGGTGACTTCAGGGGGTCACATGATGTCAAAAAATACCATTGTGAAAAGCGATGGACATACTCTTCAAGGTAACAAATACTAGAGTGTCTTGCTAAAAAATAAAACTGTTAAACATTATATGTATCGGATTCCGTGAGTTTTTATAGAAAATGTTGCCTTAACTGTACTACGAATGTTTATCTCAACAATCTACAACTATACATTAAGATTTAAGTGTCATATGGTACATAATTAGGGGCCACAAGGGGCCAGAATGCTAAATCTTTGACGCTTTATATCTCGAAAGTGAGAAATATTTTGATAAGTAATATTGAACAAAAGATGTTCAAAATAATGTTTTGAACAATATGTAACCTTTCATTTTTCGCTAAACGTCCCCATTAAGGAGTTCAAGGGTTGGCCCCTAAATATTTCTTTTGAAAATAATAAGAAAACGAAAAAGAATCTCTGAATAATTGTTGAACAAAAAGTGTTCAAAATCCAAAGAGCTTTAAGATGAAATCAAGAAAAAGGGGCTGGGCACTTAAATTAGGGGCCATGAGGGGCCAAAAGTCTTCAATCGATAACTCTTTATCAGTTATTATTTTGTAATACATGACTAAAGCAAAGATGTTTATCTCAACCATCTACAACTACATACTAGATGCTGTCATGAGACAGTAATACCCGCACTAAGGTGTTTGCCTCTAAATGCACACTCCTCTAAAATTAGGCTTTACCAAAGAAAAAGTCAATATAATTTAATAATTTACATAATAGGGCCTCCATGTACTCATCAAATTGAGCATAATATTCTCAAGTGAACATGTGACCCATGGGCCTCGATCTTATAGGTACATGTATTTCATATTCATAATTCATTACCAGTCTGAAATTAAACAACAGAATTCAATTAATGATGTAAATTAGGTTTGAAACAAGGGGGGGGGGGTTAAATTTTTGGCCCATAATTGGAACTTTTTAAATCTATTTCCTCATATAGATCAACAACAAATATTATTCAAATTAGTTTAAAGCGTTTTTGATGATTTTTTCCAAAATGTACAAACTTTTTTATACTTGATTAGGCAGAAACACCTTGAAAGCTGCCATATACCATGTATACCCAATCAATTTAGTCAACCCCCACCCTTCTCCCATCAACACACACACGCAAACACACCCTATTTTCCTGTTTTTGGAAATAGGCCTAGATGGCAAAGTTAAGATAAACATCTTTTGTAAATAATAATTTTAAATTTGTTCTTATACTGTAAATGTATCTGAAGACTTGCATCACATTGGGCTTGCGTCACGTACCTGACTTAAGTACTAGTTTTACCATTATCATTTTTAGATCTATAGCACTGCACGTGCAGTACTAGGCGTAGTGTTGTGTACACATCATTGCATGTATGTCAGTTGGAATTATTTTGTGTTTATTTGGATTATATTTCATGAAGTTGGAGCTATGGCAGTCGGTAAGTACACGTTTTGGTATAGATTTGGGTAAAATAGTCTGAAATGCAACTGGTTAGGTTAAAGTTTAAAGGATCAAAGGTCATCCGATGCTGCAATAAGACGAATTTCACATTCTAAAGAGTTATCGCCCGTTATCGACGTTACATTCAGTTACAAAATACAGAATTTTTTTCTGAGAGGGAGGGGGGACTTCCAGACCAGAATTTCCTGAGAAGCAAATAAAAGGAGAAGTTATGGTGGTGTCTGTTTTCTAGGGTGGAGGGCATCCAAAGTCTTTTTTATATTATAGTCCTGCAAATTCGGGGGGGGGGGGGATCTCAAGATACACTTCCAGTCCCTGTAAACAGTAATGGCAAATGATCATGTGACTCCTAAATAGTGGGAAACTTTTTCCATTTGACCATACATAATTTTGCGCTTTTTGTGTTATTATGTTATGTAAATTTAATGGTATAAAGGTTTTGAACCCCCTGGAGGTCATCCCCACTCTCCTAATGATTCTAACTGGAAATGTTCACAAATTATGACTGCATTAAATGAAATAAAAGTGCATCAATGATAAGATTGCTTGACATTTCATTCATCAACCTAGTTTGCATACATGTCATGAATATAAACAGGGGTCTGGGATGGGGTGAGGGGAAGGATCGAGTTCCTGTCTCTTTACGTCTTAATGGTTGAAAACTCCTAAAATGAATGTTGACCTCAAACTTGTCCTCATTATTTTTCAAGTGGGGGTGATCTCTCCATTTGAGTGAAAAATTCCTGAGAGGGATGTTTAACAACAAACAAACAATTAAATGACATAAAAACACAATATTGATTTGTGTTAAGAAATATGCAGGGGATTTTTTCCATCATAAATCTTCTTCTCAAGAACAGCAAGGGCATTATTGTCCCCCGTTTTGGGGGAAAGGGAGGGAACATTAAATCTTATTTGTCTGTCAGTCTGGCCATCTTTGACAGTATGTGCATCCGTCACAATAAATTTAACCTTGATCATAACTTTTGAATAATATGAGATAGGGCTTTCATATTTCACATGTACATTACCACAAAACTTTCTAAATGTACTATGATTTTTTAACCCAAGTGAGACCTTGACCTCAAAATTTTACCTACTTTCCAAAAAATAACATTTTAAATTAAACATTTTGAAAGAGAAAAGATATGGCATTTAAATTATACATGTATATAACATTTTTGAAGAAGTTTTCCCATTATATCACAAATATAATATTTTTATACATATGCCCTGAAATACTGCCGAATCACGCCGGATACAGTTATGTTCCCCGGAAACAGTTATGTTGCCCTCCCGAACACAGTTATGTTCCCTCGCGCGCAATCATTCTGCATATTAATTACGTCGGGTTCGAAATTCACAGAGGCAGTTGCCATGCAAATGTAAACAGTTCCGCGAAAGTTAAAAAGTCGAGACAACGTCTGCGATTTGTTTATTTGAATTCAGAGGAATTAGATAATTTAATTGAGGAGAAAAATTCTTTAAGTACAACAAAGGTTATCAACACAAATGTCAGCATACTGAAAACATTCTGCCATGAAACAGGACGGGATATTTCGGAATTATTCTCAACGTACATATGTGTTCAATAAATATGTTCGATGATCGATTTGGGTTCCATTCCTAAAAAATGTTATATACCATATATTACATGGCTTAATTCTCGGGCAGCAATACCAGAATATTTGCCCCTCGGTGACAGGAAAGCCCTGGAGTGTTATGTCGCCCTCTGCCTGCGGCATCGGGCGACATAACACTCCAGGGCTTTCCTGTCACCTTGGGGCAAATATTCTGGTATGCTGCCCTCGAAGCCATGTAATATATGTATAATATTACATGTGAAAAGACTTTTCTAAATATATCATGACTTTTGACTATCTGATCTTGACCTAGAAGTTTAACCTACTTTTCAAAAATATTATATTATATATTTATATATATATATATAACTTTTGATTGAAAAGAGATGGGTCTTTCATATTTGACATGTACTTTACCTGCAACAAAATATTTCGAGCATGCGATGATTTCCCCCCTTTGACCTAATTTTCATAAAGTGACATATGATAGGGATGCATATTTGATACACAATCTGCCATAAATTATGGCATCCCATTCACTTAAACACAGAAAGCAAAGGACCACAATTCTTTGAATTTGCATGTATAATCTTGATATGGAAACATCCTCATATAATGTATATTCAAGTTTTTTATGCTACGCCATGATTAGGAATACATGTATTAGTTTTTGTCATGTCCGTCCTCCACCCTTCCATCTGTCTTTCCATCGAGCTCAAAGAAATTATTTTCTAGATATTTTATCAAAGTTCATATGCTGATGCATATACTGATGTAAACTATCCAACTGTGGCAATATTTTTTATGCGCCCGGATCGATAGATCCCGGGCATATATTGTTTTTGTCCTGTCTGTTTGTCTGTTTATCTGTTTGTCTGTTTGTCTGTTGTCAACTTTAACCTTGGCCATAACTTTTGAACAATAAGAGATAGAGACTTCATATTTGGTATGCATACTCCACTATTAAAGTCCTTTCAAATGACATCAAGGTCAATGACCTTGTGACCTTGACTGTGACCTATATGCTAAAAATAGCTTTTTCCACTGTTTGTCATAACTTTTTAACCATAGGAGATAGGGACTTGATATTTGGTATGCATACTCCTTAATGGTTGATGGTTTAATAAAGCCCTTTCAGTTGACAACAAGGTCAATGATCTTGTGACCTTGACTGTGACCTATATGCTAAAAATAGCTTTTTACACTTTTTGCCTTAACTTTTGAACCATAGGAGATAGGAACCTCATATTTGGGATGCAAACTCCACAGATTAAGTTCTTTCAAATGACACCATGGTCAATGACCTTGTGACCTTGACCGTGACCTAGATGCTAAAAATAGCTTTTTACACTTTTTGCCATAACTTTTTAACCATAGGAGATATGAACTTCATATTTAGGATGCCTACTCCACTGATTAAATTCTTTCAAATGACACCATGGTCAATGACCTTGACTGTGACCTATATGCTAAAAATAGCTTTTTACACTTTTGGCCATAACTTTTAAACCATAGTAGATAGGGACTTCATATTTGGGATGCATACTCCACTGATTAAGTTCTTTCAAATGACACCACGGTCAGTGACCTTGTGACCTTGACTGTGACCAATATGCTAAAAATAGATTTTTTGAACTTTGTTTCCGCCGGGCGCATAGTGTTTCACAAACACATCTTGTTTACCTTTACTTTCCTTTGACCTTTACTTAACTTTTCTTAAAATTATTGTTTAGCTTTATTTTAGAGAAACCATAATGATTCAAGTTGTGTAATGAAACTTCACATGATGATACATACTGATGTAAGCAATTAAAGCTTTACAATGCTTCACTCTTTTTTACCTTGATATTTCCTGTGATATTGACCTCACTGTCTTAGACTAGATCAGTTTTGAATAAACAGTTCAAGATATATTAATCAAACTTCATATGCTAATACATACTGATGAGAGGTATTATTGCATTAACGTATTTTGACCTTGAATTTTCTTTTGACCTTGACCTCACTTTTTAAAATATGTGTTTATCTAAGTTTCAAATAAACCATTAATTATATTTTTATCAAAATTCATATGATAATAGTAAATTCACACTGATGTAAGCTTTTCAGCTAGAACAACATTTTGACCACAACCTTTCCTTTGACTTCTCTTTTCTTAAAACAAAGTGTTAAGCTCAGTTTCATTAAATCATTCAAGATATTTTTATCAAACATAATAAGCTAATATGTATTAGTGAGAGCTATTCAGCTGCATCAAAAACTTCATCTTGCACATTCCTGTGACCTTGACCTCCCTCCTCTTTAATATGTATTTTGCTTAGTTTTTAAGAAATAATTTAAGACATTTTTATGTTTAACATGCACTTATACATAATTTGATGAGAATTTATTATCTATATCCAATTTATTTATATTTTAGTTTCAATTCTGAAAAAAAAAACTGTTTAAGATATTTTCATCAAACTTTATACACAAATACAAATTTTAGTTTTTAGTTTTTAGCTCACCTGAGCCGAAGGCTCAAGTGAGCTTTTCTGATCATATTTTGTCCGGCGTCCGTCTGTCTGTCTAGCTGTCTGTAAACTTTTCACATTTTCGACTTCTTCTCAAGAACCACTGGGCCATTTCAACCAAACTTGCCACAAAGCATCCTTGGGTGAAGGGGATTCAAGTTTTTTCAAATGAAGGGCCATGCCCTCATTCAAGGGGAGATAATTGGGAATTAATGAAAATTTGGTGGCATGTTTTAAAAATCTTCTTCTCAAGAACCACTGTGCCAGGAAAGATGAAACTTATGGGTTAACATCCTCAGGTAGTGAATATTCAAATGTCTTCAAATCATGACCCCCGGGGGTAGGGCAGGGCCAAAATGGCCGACCAAAGTTTTATATAGAAATATATTGGAAAATTCTTTAAAAATCTTCTTCTCAAGAACCACTGTGCCAGGAAAGATGAAACTTATGGAGTAACATCCTCAGATAGTGTAGATTCAAGTTTGTTCAAATCATGACCCCCGGGGGTAGGGCAGGGCCAAATTGGCTGACCAAAGTTTTACATAGAAATATATAGGAAAATTCTTTAAAAATCTTCTTCTCAAGAATGACAAAGCCATAATTCATCAAATTTATATGGAAGCATCCTCAGGTAGTGAAGATTCAAGTTTGTTCAAATCATGACCCTGGGGGTAGGGCGGGGCCAAAAAGGCCGACCAAAGTTTTACATAGAAATTTATGGGAAAATTCTTTAAAAATCTTCTTCTCAAGAATGACAAATCCATAATTCATCATATTTATATGGAAGCATCTTCAGGTAGTGTAGATTCAAATTTGTACAAATCATGACCCAAGGGGGTAGGGCGGGGCCAAAATGGCCGACCAAAGTTTTACATAGAAATATATGGGAAAATTCTTTGAAGAAAAGCAAATCCATGATTCATCATGGGATTACTTTTGGATTTTAACTTTTCAATAATAAACCAATTTCTACTTTTTCTTAGCTTCAGTACTCAGGTGAGCAATGTGGCCCATGGGCCTCTTGTTTAATGTACCATTAGTAATACACATCTGGCGGGACATTCATGTCCTATAGACATATTTCTAGTTTTTCAAATCATCACCTCAGGCCAGGGTCAGGCCACAATTAGGGATCAAAGTTTTATTAAGGAATAAAAGGAAACACATCTTTAAAGTTCTTCTTTTCAGGAACACCAAGAGCATGATTAATATGGAAATATTCTCAAGAGGTGTAGATTCAAGTTTGTACAAATCATGACCACCAGGGTTAGGGAGGTGCCATATTTTTCCAGCCCCGTTTTGCCATCCGTATGAAAATTCAAATTTTAAAACCATTTTACACATACACAAAACAAACCAATCATTTTCTAAATGATCATGGTTTAAAGCTATTGCAGCATAAGATATTAGGGAAGTTCTTGAATGCAGGGTGATTAAACATGTCAAATATATGTAAAAAAAAAATATGTTAAAATTTTACCTCGATTTGATCCCCATCCCCCCCACCCCCCAGGCAAAATGAAAATTCCGAAACCTTACTGCACATCTACATGACACCACCAACCATCTCTTAAAAGATGATAAGGCTGCTGAGTAAAATGTAGAAGGAGTTCAGGGAAGAAGGGGCTTTTTGTATAAAAAACGCCATTTTTCGACCCCCATTTGATCCCCCGGGGCAAAATCAAAATTCCGAAACCTTACTGCACATCTACATGACACCACCAATCATCTCTCAAAAGATGATTAGGCTGCTGAGTAAAATATAGAAGGAGTTCAGGGAAGAAGGGGCTTTTTGTATAAAAAACGTCATTTTTCGACCCCCATTTGATCCCCTGGGGCAAAATCAAAATTCCGAAACCTTACTGCACATCTACATGACACCACCAACCATCTCTCAAAAGATGATTAGGCTGCTGAGTAAAATGTAGAAGGAGTTCAGGGAAGAAGGGGCTTTTTGTATAAAAAACATCATTTTTCGACCCCCATTTGATCTCCTGGGGCAAAATCAAAATTCCAAACCTTACTGCACATCTACATGACACCACCAACCATCTCTCAAAAGATGATTAGGCTGCTGAGTAAAATGTAGAAGGAGTTCAGGGAAGAAGGGGCTTTTTGTATAAAAAACGTCATTTTTCGACCCCCATTTGATCCCCCGGGGCAAAATCAAAATTCCGAAACCTTACTGCACATCTACATGACACTACCAACCATCTCTCAAAAGATGATTAGGCTGCTGAGTAAAATGTAGAAGGAGTTCAGGGAAGAAGGGGCTTTTTGTATAAAAAAAAACGTCATTTTTCGGCCCCCATTTGATCCCCTGGGGCAAAATCAAAATTCCGAAACCTTACTGCACATCTACATGACACCCCCAACCATCTCCCAAAGGATGATTAAGCTACTGTGAAAAATGTAGGGGGAGTTCAGGGAAGAAAAGTGTGACAGACGGACGGACGGACGGACGGACGGACATGAGTAACAACAATATACCCGAACTTTCTTTCGAAAGTGCGGGTATAATTATGATTTTTATGTCGTATGGTACATAATTAGGGTCCACAAGGCAAAATGTTAAATCTTTGACGCTTTATATCTCGAAAGTTATAAATATTCTGATATGTAATATTGAACAAAAGATGTTCAAAATCATGTTCTGAACAATATGCAACCTTTCATTTTTCGCTAAATGTCCCCATTAAGGAGTTGAAGGGTTGGCCCCTAAATATTTCTTTTGCTAATAACTCGAAAAGGAAAAAAAAATCTCTGAACACTTGTTGAACAAAAACTGTTCAAAATCTTAAGAGCTTTAAGATAAAATCCAGAAAAGGGGCCTGGGAACTCAAATTAGGGGCCAAGAGGGGCCAGAAGTCTTTAATCGATAACTCTTTAGCAGCTAATATTTTGTAATACATTACTGAAGCAAACATGTTTATCTCAACAATCTACAACTACATATTATGATTTTTATGTCGTATGGTACATAATTAGGGGCCAGAAGGGGCCAGAATGGTAAATCTTTGACGCTTTATATCTCGAAAGTGAGAAATATTTTGATAAGTAATATTGAACAAAAGATGTTCAAAATAATGTCCTAAACAATATGCATTCTTTCATTTTTCGCTAAACGTCGCCATTAAGGAGTTGAAGGGTTGGCCCCTAAATATTTCTTTTGCTAATATCTCGAAAACGAAAAAAGAATCTCTGAATAGTTGTTGAACAAAAAGTGTTTAAAATTTTGAGAGCTTTAAGATGAAATCCAGAAAAAGGGGCTGGGCACTCAACTAAGGGGCTGAGAGGGGCCAAACCTCTTCCATGGATAACTCTTTATCAGTCAATATTTTGTTATACATTACTGAAGCAAAAATGTTTATCTCAACATCTACAACCATATATTATAATTTTTACATCTTATGATACATAAGTAGGGGCCACAAGGGGCCAAAATGGTAAATTTTTGACGCTTTATATCTCGAAAGTGAGAAATATTTTGATAAGTAATATTGAACAAAAGATTTTCAAAATAATGTTCTAAACAATATGCAACCTTTCATTTTTCGCTAAACGTCCCCATTAAGGAGTTAAAGGGTTGGCCCCATAATATTTCTTTTGCTAATATCTCGAAAAGAAAAATGAATCTCTGAATAGTTGTTGAACAAAAAGTGTTCAAAATTTTGAGAGCTTTAAAATGAATCTCTGAATAGTTGTTGAACAAAAAGTGTTCAAAATCTTGAGAGACTGAAGATGATATAAAGAAAAAAGGGCTGATCCCTAATATTAGGGGCCATGAGGGGCCAAAAGTCGATTTTAAAGTCTTTATTGTTTAATGTCGTTTTACAGATTATGGAAAATCATTATTTTAGAATGAAAATCTTAATCAAAATCTTATCTGTTCTCATCAAGAATCAGACGGAAGACCCACTCGTTGCTCGCAACGAGATCATATCTTGTTATTATTATTTTTCTTCTTCCTGGGAAAATCTTTTCCGCAAGTGATCTTGTAAACTACACATCCGACTCATAAGAAACCTCTTTAGGGTCAGTAGGCATGTTATGTAGAGTTGCGGAACAAAGGTCATTTTGCGCGCACATGCAACACGTGAAATGACCAATATAATGGATATACCCGTAACTTTTCTATTTTTTGATGAAATATTTTGAAACTCATGATGTAAGGATCTATTAGTAGTGTAGACAAAATGACATGGTCAAAACAGCAGGATCTCACGCGCATGCACGTGTGCTCCGCTCTGATTGCCTGAAATTAAAGTTTCAATATCTTTCTTATTTCTGGACAAAATCCTTTGAAATTTTGAACGTAATCATACATTTTGAAGATCTATAGCACGATATATTATAATTATCATAAAAGCATGCGCATGCACATGTACTGCAATCTGATTGGCTGAAACTTTAAACGCCAATAACTTTTTGGGTTCTAAATCAAACAGGAAGAAATTTAGAATATGAATACGCATGATGGATTCCTACATTACGCTACTATTAAAAATTGAATGCATGGACATGCATGCACGTGCGCGCGCATAATACGTAAAAGGACCAATATATTTGAAAAACGGTAACATTTATGTTTTTATGATTTTTTTTATTGATTCTCACGATGTAAAGATATGTTAAAGGTTTGGACAACATGCCATGATTAGTTGCATGTGCATGCACGTGCGTGCATGTGCAATACATTAAATGACATATACATGTAGTTGATATCATTGTAGTTTTTATAATTCTTAGATGAAATCCTTCGATACTGAGCACATTTTTAAAAAAGTCTTACAGGAAAATGGCACAAAAAGGGAGTTGGGGAGCGTTTGGGGAACATCTGTAACGGTCCCCGTTACAATTAGAACTAGTTGTTAAAAAATTGCAGCTCACTCACAATATTTAAAAACTATACCGTCTATTAAACAGCCAGGAAATACTTTCGTTACTAATACTTACGTTACCAAATATGGATAAATATAGAATCATTGACACTATATTGTATCACATGTCTGTCACATGATGCGCCACGTTGCTTGATGATTACCGGAAGTTTACAGGAGGGAAAATTCAAAGACAAACAAGGTCGACGCGGTAAAACCTTCGGATTTAAATCCAGCCTAAGGTGAGAGCTATTTGCACTTCAAAGTCAAATATATTTTGTAATAGAGATCGGAATCTATTGATGTTAAATATATTTAATCAATATTATCTAAAAGTATTACAATAAATTCAGTAGAGCTTTGGAATGTTTTGATATTTACGAAGCCTTTGGTAACGTAAGTTTTAATAAAGCAGCTTATCCTTTTCGGATAAATCGGGGGAAAAGTATTTTGTTTTTAAACTTTGAATTGAAGTACAGGGTACATGCATCTTTTGATTATAGCTACAGAGAAGGTTTTTTTTCTTAATCGTATCTTTAATGAAAGTAAATTTTTGTTCTGTTTTATGCTTAATTATTTGTAGATAAATCCACTGTGATTTTAAAAGTAGATGACCGAAAATTGTTAAATAAGATAATTTTTTTTTTGATTTACCCATACATATATAACCCTAAAAATAAACATACAATTTAAAGCTTATATACACTGCAAACCATATTAAAACTTTGATAATTTCTAGTCACGTATGTATCGTGATTTACGTTACGACAATTATTAATTGTTTTAGGATGACTAAAAAACAGAAAGACTACAGGGAGCGTCAAAAGGCTAAAGGTCCCCAGATTTTGCAAAAAGAAAGGGAAAGAGTACGTAAATATTATGTTCCCGCATCACAAATGAGCAAAAGAAAATTGACAGAAAGAAACAGAAGAGCTATGTTAAGAAATAGACTTTCACGATTAAGAAAACGGGAAATACATGAGGAAGAGAACAGTGAAGAAATATCAGATACAAGTGGTTACAGTTCTATGCCTTTTGAAAGTCGGCATCAAGGAAACCCTAACCCACCACTTATTGTTCGGTTACCTAGTATTACGAAATCTAAGGCGAAGGATGTAGGGATAAAGAAAACCAGAAAACGAGCTCTGGCTAGAGCTCACAAGTCTATCAAGAATCTGGAGAGCGAAATATCTGTATTAAGAAGGAAAATCGGTACTCGAAACAAACAGATTGAGCGTCTCCGCAAGAAAGCACATGCTTCAAATAGCCAAAAAGTAAGTACAACACGAAGATAAACAGAGAAAGGTTTGTCTGATATTCAATTAACACCTATCAGAAAGCAAAATGTTAGGAGAAAATTGCTTCTGGGAAATGCCATTTTGAAGGAAATCGCTGAGGCTAGAAAAACTTCAACTCGGAAGTCAAGAAGGCCACTGCATAGTATTATTACGGGGAGGATAACGAAAAAGTTTATTTCTGCAATCAGCAGGGCCACAGGATTTGCCAGAAACAGCCTCCAAAAGTGCAGAAGCAAAAATTTAAAAATGGTAAAAGAAGTCTGACAAAAGAAATCAAGATTAATGTAGAAACATTCCTCAGAAGAGAAGATAACTGCCGAGTCCAACCCGGGAAAGAAGATTCCAAAAAAGATCAAGAGGGAACCAAACAACAAACTGTTGTTCTTACTGACTACATGCAAAATTTGCATCTGAAATTTCTGTCTGAAAACCCAACATTAAAATTATCCTTGGCATCTTTTTGTCGTTTGAGGCCTAGATCGATCTTACTTGCGTCATTTATCACACGAAATACTTGCCTCTGTATTCGCCACCAGAATATGGCATTGAAATTAAGTGCTCTAAGAAATCTTGGCGCCAATCTAAGCCGAAATCCCGACCATATAATCAAAGAAATAGAAAAATTGAATACTTCTCTGGCAGATTTACCTGAGAATGTCAAGTACAAAATCTGGAAAAGAGTATCAGTAGAGCAGGGAAATCGTCAGATCTTAAAAATGAAAGTCGTCGAAGAAAGTGCTGCAAAACAGGAGATTAGAGGAAAGTTCATGGAGGAAGTTGAAGAATTTTCAGAGGATGTTGAAAGAGTGTGCATACAATATGGAGAGTTGCGGAAGTTGAAAGAGAACCTACCTGAGCATGAAGTCATAATACAGATGGATTTTGCGGAAAACTTCTCTTGTAGATCATTATACGAGGTACAAACTGCATACTGAAACCAGACCAGTGTCACATTGCATCCTATCGTCATCTATCACAATGACGAAAACAAACTTCAACACAAATCGGTTGTTGTAGTTTCTGATGAGACACGTCATTCCGCAAGTACTGTATGCGCTTTCATAGATGAAGTTATCCCAAAGATCAAGGAGATAGATCCACACGTCAGAAAGATTCATTATTGGACAGATTCACCCTCAAGTCAATACAGGAATAGATTTATATTTTACGCTATAACCAAACATCCCGAAAAATATGGTTTAAAGGCACAGTGGAATTATTTTGAAGGCAAGGGCCCCTGTGATGGCCTCAGGGGTACAACAAAACGCATGGCTGATGAGGCAATAAGGCAGGGGAAAGCTACTATTCAAGATCCAGAAGAGTTTTATCAATGGGGAATAACTTCAAGCATGAAAGAAGTATATTTCAAAATGTAGACAAAGAAAAATGTGAAAGAAAACGTGAAGAAATGAACTCTTTGCAAATAAAATCTGTGAAGGACACGATGACATGCTATTGTAGGTATCTCAGAAACATCCATACTTACCAATACAACAAGCTGCTACTGCAATGACTGTCTGAGCGAAAAATATTGTGCACGTTGGACAGAGTTGTCGTTCCAGGCACAAAACAAGGACACGAGTGAGGAAGATGGAAGAACACAGGAAGACGAAGACAACAACAACAGCAACGATACAGGTGATACAAACGTTACTGCTCAGACAGAGAGTAATGCAGAGGCAGATCTAGAGAAGCGAATATGTGGCTTGTCTCTACAGCGGAGATTGGTATATCGGTGAAGTTGTAGATACAGATGACAAAGAAGACGAGATAGAAGTAAACTTTATGGAGAAGGCAAAGAAGCTGTTTCGGTGGCCTACCAGAGAGGACAAGATCTGGATTACTTACGATCAGGTCTTGTGTATTATTCAGCGACCTCTTCCATGCGGCAAGACGATGAGGAATTTTCGGATAACAAATGAAGATTTTTCTCTTATATTGGATTCATTTGGCCGAAAATAAACCGTGAACTTTAGTGTTTGATACCTACATTACGTTTGATTACCTAAGGATTTTCAACTCTTAATCCATATACATTTAAAGTCGCATTGTTTGGTTTTGTTTTGTTCATTCGCTATGCTACTGTTCTAAACTTCTTTAATAAAGTTCAATTGAGAATACTTATTTTCATCATAAAATAAATAAAAATATAAATGTAAGAAAAAATTCTATGACCAGAAATTGAGGGAAAACCGTGCTTTCAAGAAATATATTGAATCTTTTAAAATTCTGACTCAGGTATATTTTAGGTTCTCAATATGTGAGAAAAATCTATCCATATCACACTCATAGAAAGTGATTTTTTTTTTGCAAAATCGATAGAACTAATTGACACTATCATACAATACTTACGTTACTTTTCTCCTGGACAACTTTTGAGGTTGTTTTTATTTTTAAAAAAACTATTATTGTGGTTTGCTCTCAAATTTATCGTTTGTCAATAGCCAATTTAATGTCATTTGATTTGGGAAGTATTTTTCATTTATACAATTAGAGTTAGAACGTAGCTGCAATATACTGCATCTTTAATTTATAGGAAATCATGTTTTTCGATGGCCCTATCAACTCTATTTATCGACTGTAGTAGTCTGAATAACTTTGATTATATCCCTTGTATCAGAAAAAAAATATATTTATATATATATATATATATATATATATATATATATATATATATATATATATATATATATTTATATATATATATATTGTTTACTTGAAAAGAAGTAAAAATGCTACAAAATTCTTTATTTCTTAAGCGATAAGTTCGGTAACGTATATATTACAGTGATTTTTAGGAGAAAATAGCATATATTTCAATTTGTCATATTTATTACGCCAACAAAATGGTGCTATGTTAATCTGACATATCTAACCATAACTTTGCACGAGGTCTATCGAGCGTACACTCAAATTGAATATTAAAGTCTCAAAAATTCCTTAATTGCACCATCTTAGATAGCCAAGGGTTTCTGGTACGCTACTCTCCTCATAATCCCTTAGCATACGGTGTTGATAGAACTTGGGGTTTTTTTTCTCGAGTTCTGACTGGGATTCGGTACACCCGGTCGACCAATCAGCAATTGTTTTTTGTAAATGACGATATTTGCGTTCGGGATACTTCTTGACTCTTTAATCTCGGGAATGAAAAACGCAAGTAAACAACGATCCGTAATTAAGATAACATGCAATTCTATGAATAGCTCAATCTCTCACCAGCGGGCGCGCTCCGCTGGAGCGGAGGAGCGTAAACGCCCTCTGGTGAGAGATTGTGAATAGCTATGGTGTCATCCAATATCTTCTAAAAATGTGATTAAAAATCTATATTGAAGTTCAGATTTGTACCATAAATAATAAATAAGCATTAACTTAGTTATTGCTACTTAATTATTCCTGAAAAAACTTTGATTTAATTTTTTTTAAACATGTGTCTTTATTTCTGTCGATGACGCAATCTTTGCGTACCTGATAGAATCGAGATCACGTGACGAAAACAATCCTGTCTTTTGACTTCACCGTATGCCAAGGGTTCATGAGAAGAGTAGCGTATCATAAACCCTTGGCTAGCGAAGATGTAATTGCACATTATTACTGAGAATGGGTGAAACATGTGTCTTGACATGTGTCAAGAGCAGACGCTCTTTCAACTGCACCTCGCGTGCGACTGAATAAAATTCTTCAGTTTCCCTAACTACTTTTGCTGGTTTTTAAGAGTAGTTGAAGTAATCTTCAATATTTTTAATAGTTCAGTTAATTTTTAGACAAACTTACAAGGGGCCTGCGGTTCCAGTCTGCTATCACAGGACACTGAGGTAAATGTTTCACATTTCAAAGTTGTTCTTGAAAACAAATTAGGGTAAGTACACTCTTGAATTTGATTGCTTGCAAATCGTTTGGCAGGAAGTGAACAGTTATAATATTGGGCACAATTGTCTTCCTTGGCCACAACAGCAAATGGATGTGTTTTACAATAGCTCGGAGCGCCATCTATAAAAGAAGTCATTAACATTTATTTTAAAAGGTTATTTGATTAGTAAATCTTAATTGTATAGATATAATATATAGTTTTTTTTTTAAATCTACAATCACATGACAAGTTGGCATACCGTGTCCAATTTTTGATTGACAAACATTGTTAAATGGATGGAAATATCCATGTGGACATTTTGCAATCTTGATTGTCCTGTTTTTATAACAAGTGATGTACAAAGGTTCCCACAGATGGCCAATAAAACTTTGGTTTCCATCAGATTTACCAACACAGGAGGGTAGTCTCAGTGGACAAAATTCACAACTTGGTGAGGAAACTGGACACAAGTTTTGTTTATATTCACCTAAAAAAGGAAAGTATTATCAAACGAGTTGAAACAATCAGACACTTACAAATACATGTAAATACATAAGAAAATATGTAATTATTGAATTTTTGAATCAAGAAATTTCAAGGAAGAACGTCAGAAGGCGATTAATTTTCCGTAAAAATAAACATATTTGAATGTCTTGCAATTAATTCTTTTAAAATAAATGATAAAATGATAAAGTAAGTGATATGTTTCGTCCGTTTTCCTTGGGGATGAATTGTATAGGTTCCTTTATACAAGAGGCCCAGGGGCCACAGCTCTTACCTGAGCACATCGGCAAGGAAAAAGCACATATCAAATTAGAACTGAAAGTTTACTGAGGTTGGTGGGGGGGGGCTTGAATTTTAATCCCTCAGGGGATCATGATTTGAACGAACTAGAATCTACACTACTTGAGGATGATTCCATATAAATATTACTAATCATGGCTTTGAAGTACTTGAAAAGAAGATTTTAAAAGGTCTCCCTATATATTCCTAGGTAAAACTTTGGTCGGCCATTTTGGCCCCACCCTAGCCCTGGGGGTCATAATTTGAACAAACTTGAATCTACTACCTGAGGATAATTTCACATGAGTTTCATCTTTCCTGTCTCAATGGTTCTTGAGAAGAAGATTTTTAAAGATTTTTCCTATAAATCCCAATGTAAAACTTGGATCGGCCATATTGGCCCCACCCTACCCCCAGGGGTCATGAAAAAATTTGAATCTACACTACCTGAGGATGATTCCACATGAGTTTAATCTTTCCTGGCCTAGTGGTTCTTGAGAAGATGATTTTTAAAGATTTTTCCTATATATTCCTCATTAAAACTTTGATCGGCCAGTTTGGCTCCAACCTACCCCCGGGGGTCATGATTTGAAGAAACCTGAATCTACACTACCTGAGGATGATTCCACATGAGTTTCATCTTTCCCGGCCCAGTGGTTCTTGAGAAGAAGATTTTTAAAGATTTTTCCCATGTATTCCTATGTTAAACTTTGATCAGCCATTTTGGGCCCACCCTACCCCCATCGTCGCAAACCGCGGCCAAAATGTAAGATCTTCTCCAATTCTGGCCGTGGTTGAAAGAGGAGAGTATTCTTCGTAGCTCATTAAAATATTGACCAACGCGAGTAAAGCATAGTCGGATGATGAACTTGATCGCGACCTTTCAATATCCAACCGCAGTACAGGAAATATTTCTTGTATACTGTTGACGTCAGTTGTTGATTTCAATTGCTATGGAAACAAAACTTGCCACTGACTGAATATGACGTCACAATAGATAAGCGTAAATATATTCAAGATTACGACACTTTTTGTGATCAAGCAGCCACGGGTAGGAGGGAGCTATATACGCGGACTCCGGCCTTTGGCTTGAGACGATGCCTACCCCAGCTGTCTTGATTTGAACAAAATTGAATCAACACTACCTGAGAATGATTCCACATGAGTTTCATCTTTCCTGGCCCAGTGGTTCTTGAGAAGAAATTTTTAAAAATGCCATTAATTTTTCTCTAATTCATAATTATCTCCCCTTGGAAAAGGGCGTAACCCTTCATTTGAACAAACTTGAATCTCCTTTACACAAGGATACTTTGTAGCGAGTTTGGTTGAAATTGGCCCAGTGGTTCTTGAGAAGAAGATGAAAATGTGAAAAGTTTAAAACAACGACGACGACAACGGACAAATTTTGATCAGAAAAGCTCACTTGAGCCTTTGGCTCAGATGAGCTAAAAATGATCTAATCTTTTTAACGCTTTAAATATATGTAAAACATGCAACATGTTTGAAACAGTGAAAACAAAGTACTTGTAACGAATTCCTTAAAAATTATGAAACAAATAAAGATAACAAACTCTATTTAAGATCAAAAGTTCACAAAACAATACAATATAAGAGCAGAGCAAATATGGACCTCCAAAACATTAGAGGTGGGATCAGGTGCCATGGAGGAGTGTGCATCTTCTGCAGACCGGTCACACCCGCCGTGTGCTCCTAGTTATGATCGGGAAACAATGGGGGAATGTCGATTCATTGTATAAATAATGGACTAACAATTGGCACGAAAAACATTAGCCAGCGTTTGAATCAATGATAAATTATATTTGCTGAACAAGGTCATTGTATCGACTATAGAAATTACGAAATTATTACTTTAAACGAGACTCCTTTTACGAAGATATTTTTTAAGCTGAGACCAAATAGAAGAACAGTCAAATTTCTTTTGCTAAGGCCAACTTTTTTATGTATTGGCTTATATACAATTCCTCCAACCCTAATTTTCACTATTCATGAATATAAAAACGTCTGTCCTGGCATCTTTTCCAGATATTTCTTGCTACATGTAATACCGGTATATGATAACTTTATAAATATTTAGCTATAGATAACCGTTAATAAAGGGTGTTGCTAAAACGCGGAACAGAAAACGGAACGGAAAGCGGAAAATTTAGGTCAAACAAGTGAC
This sequence comes from Saccostrea cuccullata, assembly GCF_032062105.1. Classification (NCBI taxonomy): domain Eukaryota; kingdom Metazoa; phylum Mollusca; class Bivalvia; order Ostreida; family Ostreidae; genus Saccostrea; species Saccostrea cuccullata. The sequence continues at coordinate 45,311 of NW_026934140.1, read as the reverse complement.
CTAAATTCTATGTGAATCAGACATAAAAGCAAAATTCTTGATATAAAAATCATATGTAATTATAAATTATCGTAAACTATGTCATATTCACGAATCATGCACATCCTCTGAACTAGCAAGTGTACATGCGATGGTCAATGAAATACACACTATCAAAAAGACTCAAATTTGGTAATTTTTCGTACATCCATCCAATCCCAGGGGGTCTTGATTTGAACAATTTAGAATCTACACTGCCCCAGATTGCTTCCACGTAATTTTCAGCTTTTCTGGCCCAGTAGTCCTTGAGATTTTTCCTATATATTTCTATGTAAAACTTTGATTCCCTTTTGTGGCCCCGCCCAACCCCCAGGGGTCATGATTTGAACAATTTTGAATTTACACTACCCCAGGATGCTTCCACACAAGTTTCTGCTTTTCTGGCTCAGTGGTTCTTGAGAAGAAGATTTTTTTTTCTATATACATGTATTTCTATGTAAAACTTTGATTCCCTATTGTGGCCCCCATCCAACCCCCGGGGATCATGATTTGAACAATTTAGAATCTACACTACCCCAAGATGCTTCCACGTAAGTTTAAGCTTTTCTGGCCCAGTGGTTCGTGAGAAAAATCTTTAATGACCCCATCTTACTTTTGTCTTTTCTTAATTACCTCCCCATGTGAGAGGACCTGGCCCTTCATTTTAATAATTTAAATTTCCCTTTACCCAAGGATACTTTGTACCAAGTTTGGTTAAAATTGGCCCAGTTGTTCTTAAGAAGAAGTCGAAAAATGTGAAAAGTTTACACAGACATGCAGACGGACGGACAAAACGTGATCAGAAAAGCTCACTTGAGTCTTCGGCTCAGTTGAGCTAAAAAAAAATAGTACTGAAAGATGTTTGGGTTGGAATTATCCCCCTACCCAAATCAAACAATCGTTTTTTTTTTCCTTAATTGTCGAATTCTTTTCAGGGAAGTTGAATCACCTTACCTTCAAATTCGATTTTACGTCACTAATATGTCAGTGATTTTCGTTAATAAGAGACTGAACATGACTAAATCAGTTTGTATTCAATAGTTGGGGATTGAATATGTATAAGATATATCGTTAATGATGAAATGTGTGTATTTTATGTGATTAAATCTAAAATAATATATTTCGTTCAGCTTTCCGTTCCGCGTTTTAGCAACACTCGTTAATAAACACACATGCAGACCAAAATGACGGAAACTGTAATGAAAACAAGGTAAACCCTCATTGAAAAGCAAAGGTACATATTTCAAAAAACTTTTCCTTCACTGAAGTGATCCAAATTCTTGTATTCGGTGCATGATGCCCTTTACCACCGATCGTTCAATTACAATGTCTCTATTTTCTAAATTTGAACTTGAATCTGTGAAAGTGCCCAACCATGAATGACCTAATGATTGATTGTATGTCGTTTATCGTCGCTTTCGAGAATTTTTCACTCATATGGAGACACCACCATTTGGCCGGTGGAGAGATGCAAATTTTATCCTATGATCGGCACCCAGGGCCATTGAGCAATGAGGGATCTTTTGCGTGCCAGCACCTACTGCGACACGGGGATCTCACCCGAAGGACCGCATGATGATCTTGCACTGAAACACAATAATTTGGGTGTTGATTCGCCTTGGACTGTTATTTCACTGAATATATTCAAACTACCAAATGTTTCTGTCGAGACTGTAGCTCTTATGATATTGAAGAGAAAAGTAGTAGATGGACTTGAAACTTTGCAAGAGCATGAATACAGTAATGAATCTTGATTTATTCTCTTATTGTGGCAAGATTGCAAAAGTATTCAAAAGAATTTACAGAAATTTCAATTTTAGTTACCATGACAACAACATACATAAAATTTCAGAAAAAAGCAATAAAGACAATTATGTATCTCAGAGCAGTCTACTTGCATGCTGCATTAGAATGAAATCAGACCGAAACTGGAGGAGGATAAGCATTTTAAAAGTATTTCACAGATTTTTTTATTTTCAGTAACCACGGCAACACCATTCATCGAAATCACGGTCGATTTATGTATTTTAGTGTGGTCTACCTGTGAGCTAAGTAATATTGCAATCAAACTAAAACTGTAGGAGGAGTAGAATTTGAAAGTAGTTCAGAAATTTCTATTTTTAGTAACTATGGCAACATAGTTCATAGAAATGAAAGACCTATGAATTTATATGTATTTTAGTGCAGTCTGCAGACCAAAACTGTAGGAAGAGTAGCATTTTGAAATACGAGATTTGACATAAATTTCTATTTTTAGTAACCACGGCAACACCGTTCATCGAAATCAAAAACCGATACTCAGTTTTATGTATTTTAGTGTAGTCTTTTGTGTGCCAAGTTATATTGAAATATTTCCATTTCTAATTTTTTTCCCGTGATAACTCTTTGAAAGTTAGCGGAGTTAATTTCTCAATTATTCTACCGGAATGTAAATTAGGCAGGTCGATAGGTCAGGAGCTAAGAAGGCCTAATGTGCATGCAAATCTCGTGCGTGTCTGTCTCTGTGTCTGACGCTAAGGAAGCTAAATATGCATGTAAATATCGTGCGGCTGCATTTGTGTTTGACATCAGTGGGCGAGGACTAATGAAAATGGCATGGGAGTCCTCGTGTAATGAAAATCTATGTCTACACTTTTAAAGTCTAAATCTACAATTTTATTTCACTATGGAATGGAAATATAAGGAATCACTGTCTAGTAGGTATAGTATGCCAGGGACATCAACGGTATTGGGAAACAAATTATGGATCCCATGTTTCCCACTTTCGTTGATGCCCTGGCATACTATACTAACTAGACAGTGATTCCTTAAATAACACAATATGGACAATCAGATAATACCAAAACTATAGGAGGAATAGTATTCTGAATTTTCTTTTAATGTTTAAGGATATCCGATCCTGAGCCAGGAAGGATAACTCCAATATTTAATTTGAAATGCATCAAAATGAAGCTTGAAAATGATTTTTTTCATGCAACAATTTTCATTTTAGTTTTTAATTTTAATTTCTTGTTCGTCAGACATTTGATGAAAAAAAGTAAGAGCGATCAAGCGGTTAAATAATAATACTATAACTTTTTGTAGACAAATATTTTAGGCGGAACGTGAAGAAATTTGAGCGGACAATTATATTTTTCTGATTTGCAGGGTAAGCAGATGAAAAATACGATAAATAGAGCGGAAATGGGCCAGAAAATAGCTCAGAATTTCCATGGTGCGGGAAATTTTGATTTAATATTATTTTTCTAGTTTCGGTTAAATACAAGCGTGCGGGTCCGACGAACAAAAAAATTATTGGTGTGGCCTTATTCATCTTTATAAGATTCAAGGTTTTTGGAAATCTTAGAAAAAGTCTTATAAAAGTTGACATTTGTACCCCGTAAAGGAAAAAAAAAAATACAGTTTTAGATAAGTAAGATTTTCTTAAATCCAGCCTTAGATGCCAATGCTTATTAGCATGGTATGAAATAAGAAGTGATTTGTGGTGTCTTGCAATGATAGCAAAAGCCTTTTACACTATGTATTATAGAATACATGACGGAAATAGAAGACAAGAAATACCAAATAAGTATAAAAATCATGACAATTTCTCTGAATGCCTGGATACCTATCATTTTTAACTTAAAATATATATTTGTTGATCAAATAGCAATTAGAAAATTCATTGCTGATATTCCAATTCGCTTTTTCTGCAAAATTATTGGAGATTTGACAAGTTTCCCTATATTATATGATTAACTTGAATCTTTGACTTTAATGAAATAGTGTGGATAAATTAACATAACTTTGTGGATCCAGAGATACTTTTATGCTTAACTTAACTTAACTGCTAATTTTTTTAAACCTGAGGATCGGACTACCTTAAAGATTTCCCATGTATTCCTGCATAAAACCTTGATTACCTATTGTGGCCCTAATCTCCCTCTGGGGTTTATGATTAGAACAAACTTGAATCTATACTACACAAGGTGCTTCCATATAACTTTGAGAAGAAGAATTTTAAAGGAAGATTCTTTTTATGTATTCCTATGTTAAACATTGATCCCCCATTGTGCCCTATCCTGCCCCAAGGTCCATTATTTGAAAAGACATATCTACACTGTCAGAGGATGCTTCTATATAACTATGACCAATCATGGCTTTGCTGTTTCAGAGAGAGATGTTTAGAGGTTGTTTCTTTGTATTTCTATATTAAACTTTGATACCCCATTGTGGTTCCACCCTAACCTAAAGGGGTAATGATTTAAACAACCTTGAATCAACATTACCAAAGGATGTTTCTACATGAGTTTCATCTTACCTGGCCCAGTTGTTCTTGAGAAAAAGATTTTAAATGTTTTTATTAAGTATTCCTTTGTAAAACTTTGATACCCTATTGTGACCCCCCCCCCCCTACCCCGAGGGTCATGCTTTGTACAAACTAGAATTAACACTTTTAGAGGATGCTTCCACAGTTTCATATTTCCTGGCCCAGTGATTCCTGCGAAGAAGATTTTTCCAATGTATTCCTATGTAAAAATTCGATACCCCATTGTGGCCCCATCCTACCCCCCCAGGGATCATGCTATGAATAAACTTGAATCTCCACTTGCAGAGGATACTTCAAACTGAGTTTCAACTTTCCTGGCCAGTGATTCGTGAGAAAAAGGTTTTTCCTATATACCGTAAATCTGAGAAAAAGGTTTTTTTTACCTATATATTCCATTTTCTTATTTATTTTCAAGAAAAATATTTTTGTTAAATTTGCTTTGATACCCCATTGTGGCCCACCATTCTATGATTTGAACAAACTTGAATCTACACTATTTGAGGATGCTTCCACATGAGTTTCATCTTTCCTTGGCCTGTACTAGTGGTTCTTGTTGAGAAGATTTTTAAAATATGCCATTTTGTCACGAATTCATAATTATTTCGCCTTGGAAGAGGGCGTGGCCCTTCATTTGAAGAAACATGAATCTCCTTTACCCAACAATACTTTGTGGCAAGTTTGGTTGAAATTGGCCCGTGGGAAGGAGATGAGAATATGAAAAGTTTACAGCGACGACCAGAACAACGACGACAGACAACGGACATATTTTGATAAGAAAAGCTCACTTGAGCAATCGGATCAGGTGAGGTAACGCAGATGCAGAACGTGGTAAGGGAGAAAACAAATTAAAATAACTTTGATCACTGAAGATCAATTGAAGTTTAGATTATTAACAAAGCTTTGAATAGAAATCTTCTTTGATTTGTTTGTTTAACTCTTCTTGAAAACATTGTCATGAAATATAAAAGAACTAGAGGTACTGTGAGCGATGAGCTCACTAAATGATACCCCCCGCCTCCCATATGGTTTTAACTGGTGAAAAAGTCCATGTTTTCCTTTGGCCGGGAAACCCAAAATATGTGTCGGATCAAAAAATAAAGTAGGAGGTGCACAATGGCAATATGTAATAAAGATTCTGTGAAAGTTGCATCAAATTTCATTCAGTGGTATGAGAGGAGTTGCGGATAAGAGATGGGTACCCCAAAGCGTAACAGACGGACGGACAGACGGACGGACGGACGGAAATACCGATTACTATATACCCTCCCGCTTTTGAAGCGGGGGGTATAAACATATGATTTAAAAAAATCAGTGGTAATATGAAATATTTTTAAAGCTTTAGTACAAGGTTCCTGAGGTTCAATCCTTTCTTCACAGTTAACAGTTGTAAAATCTTGACAGGATAAGGATTTTCTTGAAAAAAGATCTGGATATTTGCACTCTTTGTGTGATTCTGGATATGAACAGTTGAAGAAATAAGCACAGTTGTCCAAATCAGGCAGCACTGCACCAGGATGGACAAAGCAGTAGTCGGGAACATCAACTACAGAAAAAGTTTATGAAATTTATAAAATTAGAAATAGAACATATATACAAGGATTAATGTCAAGAAAATGCATATGATAAACACTTTTGATTTCATATACAATGCACATGCATATAAGAACTGTCTCTCAGTTTGTCTGTTTGTCCGCAAAAACTTTAATCTTGCCCATTACTTTTGACTTAGCGGAGCTATGACTTTTTTTATTTCACACGTGTATTCCTTGTGACAAGGCCTTTCTTTGGGTACCACCAAATTTGACCTTGACCTTGGAGTTTGACCCACTTTTACACAAAAATTCCAAACTTTTCCTTTGGCCTTATCTTTTGAACAGTAAATACCAGGACATTTATACTAAATACATGTATATATATTCTTTGTGGAAAGACCTTTCATTGAATACCAATAACTATGACCTTTTGACCTTGACCTTGGAGATTTCCGTCCTTGTGAAAAAACTTTAACCTTGGCCTTTTGAACGGTAAGGGATAGGGCTTTCATACTTCATATATGTAATCCCTGAGAAGACCATTCATTGGATACCAAGAATTTTGACCTTGACCTTAGAGTTTGACCAACTTTTAGAAAGCAAACCTTGACTATAACTTTTAAAGGGTTAGGGCTAGTTCATCCATACTTCACATATTTCATCCTTGTGACAATACCTTTCTTTAGGTACCACCAAATCTGACCCTTTGACCTTGGCGTTTGAGCTACATTTCAAAGTTGATAACCTTGACCATAACTTTTGAAGGTTCGCTAGGGCTTCCATATTTCACAAATGTATTATTTGTGGCAGGACCTTTCATTACATACCAATAACCTTGACCTTTTGATCTTGACCTTGGAGATATCAAGAAATATCAATATATAAAATTTGCGTACAAGAAAAAGTTTACCCTTTGCTTTGTTGCCCTACGGGGGCATCAGTGTTTCACAAATACATCTTGTTTTCTAAGGACTTTGTTGTTACACCTCTAGACAAGAGCAAATATAAAACGGATGTGTCAGACTCTAGCTGTGGCATCTTTTATCTCAAGCTCGTAGCTATCGTGTGAATATGCACACCTTTAAATGATATATTTTTCTCCAAGTCCAAAAAGCAAATTTTGTTTATGTATAGAGCTTCCTTAACCTGTTTATTACCATCTTACACTGGCCACTCTTGGTCCTTGAATGATATATAATGTACATGTTCACAAATGAACAATCTTCGTCTCCTTTTTATGCCCCCTTAAACGAAGATTTGGGGGTATATAGTTTTTTAACATGTCCGTTTGTCTGTTGGTCTGCAAAAACTTTATCCTTGCCCATTTGATTTAGTGAAGCTATATCTTCCGTATTCCACATGTGCATTCCCTGTGAAAAGACCTTTCTTTGGGTACCACCAAATCTGACCTTTTGACCTTGACCATGGGGTTTGACCCACTTTTACACAAAAATTTCAAATTTTTACTTTGGCCTTATCTTTTGAACAGTAGACACCGGGACATTTATACTTTACATACATACTCTTTGAGGCAAGACCTTTCATTTGATACCAACAACCTTGACCTTGGAGATTTAAGTACTAATGAAAAAACTTTTGAACAGGAAGGTCAACAGCTTTCATGCTTTACACATGTAATCCTTGTAAGAAGATGATTTAATGGATACCAAGAGGTTTGACTCTTTGACTTTGACCTTGGAGTTTGACCTACTTTAAAAAAAACCTTGACCATATCTTTTAAAGGGTTAGAGCTAGTGCTTTCATCCTTAATTTTTATAATTCTTGTGACAAGACCTTTCATTTTATACCAAGACCTTTGACCCTGACATTAGAGTTTGACCTTTTTTAAAAAAAATTAACCTTGACCATAACTTTTGAACGGTTAGGATTAGAGATATCATACTTTACAAATGTATTTTTTGTGGCAAGAGCATTAATTGGATACCAATAACCTTGACCTTTTGACCTTGGACATTTCCAGATTTATGAAAAACATTATCCTTGGCAATAACTTTTGAACGGTTAGGGATAGGGCTTCCATACTACACATGTATTTTTGTGGTAAGACCTTTTATTGGATACCAATAACCATGACCTTAGAAATTTTATCGGAATTATGAAAAAAACATTAACCTTGGTAATAACAATTTTTCAATCAACTGATGTGCAACAGATCTTCTTCCTTCTGTGGGAAAATGTTTTGAAAACTATATAATTAGCTTAGACTCACACTTACCCCTAACCCGAAATTCCTTTGAAGTTATGTAAATTTAAACAGGATATCACCGCTTTTGAATTAAAATATAATGAGAAAGATAATTCTCAGTAGGGATCATTGTTCTTACATTATAAACAGAAAATTCCTGAACATCATTGTTAATATTCAAATATTGGATCAAAGCGAACTTTCAAGACCACACAACCTCTAGGTCATTGCGCGTCACAACATAGCAATAGCGCGGCCCGTTCGTGTAATAAATGAAGTCTCAATAAATTAGTCTCAAACTTAAATATAAGTAAAAACAACAATGTTCAAAAGTTTACTGGAAAACGAACTTATCAAATTAGTAGATAAGTGATCTTTATAATCTACTGAGAAGCCATTCGGGCTTCATAGAATTTTATCATGTGACCAATGAAGTTCATTTTCCAGAGAATTTTTTCACATTGTTGTTTATTTCTTAATTATATTTAAAGATTTAAGTAATTAATTAACATAAGTAAAAGGAAAATTAGATTTTCTCTTTTTATCCCCCCCCACACAAATAAATTAAAAAAAAAAATCCCCTAAACCTAAGGATGTTCTGATGCAAGTGTAGTGGAAATTTGTCCTGTGATTTTTGTCGAAAGTTTACTATTAACACAAGACAGACGGACACTGAGTAGACCATATTAATTTTGGCTCAGGTGAGGTCAAAGGATGATAACAATACGACTTTTTCCATAAACAAAAAGTGCTAATAAGATTTAACGTCTTCCATAAAAATAAAAGACTAATGGGCAACAAACATATATATACTATGAACCCAAACTTCATTTTGAAACAAAAAAGCTGAGGCGACGATAATTTGAATCTTTCCACCTGGTCCCAGGATCATGAAAGTAAAATAGACTAAGACTTAGTCAAAGTTTCAATCACCTGTTATATGTTTATCAATTATTGAATGAATATCTAAATTTGCAGATAACAACTCTTAAGTGAAGCAATATTGACAAATACTTTAATTTTTTTCTGCTTCACTCACTCACTCGGTCGTCCTTTTGTCTGCTTGGCTTAATCAAAGTTTTAGTCGAACATGATCATTTCGACTAAAGCTTAAGATGTTTCATGACCACGGGGCCTTGTGGTCTATACAAAAATAAGTGACATAGAGTTATTTTACAATGCCTGGTCACAAACAACCTCTATTCCAAGTATTTTAACCTTATCATAATTTCCAATGTTTTTAAATAAGAATTTTACACCACCGACAGTTGTATTTTATGAAATAGTACCCGTTTTGACAGCTTGTTGACAAGACTTTTCTCTAGGGTGGAAGAATTTCCCATCTGCGCATCTGTCAACATACAGCGTACGATTCTTGAAGCAAGTGATAAAACTGAAGCCCCACAAATGATATGGATGTGGATTGGGTCCATTTGGCAAACCAATACAACTGGGCAGCCGTTTAGGACAAGGCTGACAATTAGCGTCTCCAACTGCACATGCATTCTGTAGATAGTCACCTGTAGAACAATGCAAAGTTTGATCACAACTAGCCAGGGAGGTCCTTGATTTTTTATTTACTTCTGTGCATATTGTTTGAAAATTGTATCTTTGCATTTTTGTAATTTTAAGGTTGTTCAATTTTGTTGGTTGGCGCTTCACATTTTTCAAATACTAAACAAGAAGTCTGTGAGTCAATACTCACAAGCGATACCCCCGCTGTGATGTACATGCTCTCTGATGTGATGTACGGTAGAATGACATGAATGAGTTCGCAAAATGACGGCGTCGTTGCAGCTTCCGGTCTCGCTCCGATTTGCAGTGATGTAATTCTGCGTCAATAATTTAATATTCGCGACCCATTTTATCCGAAATAAATAATATTTATTCCTCATAACCCTATCTTATTTTTTTTTGGGGGGGGGGGGTATTCATCTTTGATAAAGAAGAACTACGTACGCTAACTCTTGATTCGCAAGACAAGGGTTTTCAGTCCGTAGTGAAACGGACCGAAAACCCTTGGATTGCGAAGATGTATTACTAGTATACAAATTGCATGAAAAGTACTAAAACACAAGATTAATCAACGTTTAATGAAATCATGCAAAAACAGTGATGACCTGAAACGCATCGTGGCTGAAATTTGGAGTAGCCTCCCGGTAATTCATTACATTATACGTCTTTTAAAGTCTTCCGAGGAGAATACGTACTGTGCTGCGATCTAAAGAACAGATTTACCAAATACTGAGCCTTCAAAGTAAGAAAATTACTTCTTTTGATTTATAAGCCCCTTTAAAAAATTTGCAATTTTTTATTAACGTTTACAACGGCGACCATCTTGCGAACTCTTTCATCTCACACTATTGTACATAAGTTCAGATACAAAGGTTGTACTAAAATTTCAAGCATATGCAATGAGTAGTTACTGAAAAACTGCGAAAATAATGTGTTACGGACATACACACACCCTCACACACACACACCCTCTCTCTCTCACACACACACACGCTCCTTACACACACACAACAAGGGTAAAACAGTATATCCCCCTCTTCTGGAGTTATAAAATAAGTTTGCCAGCGAAATTTTCTTTAAAAGAATGCTATGCCGAAATTTAGAGGGATTTACTTGCATAAGTCTAGAATCTGGAGAACTTAAAGTTTACATCATTATTGACTAAAGTATAACGTTAAGTGTACAGAGGCACGTAACATAAGGGCCTGATCGGGTGGAAGGGGGGGGGGGGGGCGAGCTGCCCCCCTCCTCCTTTTTACCAGACATATCTTAGTATAGAAATCTTCATTGAAAGTCCTGTTTTCTACCCCACTTCTGGTTGGAATATTGTCAAATTTAACGGTACATGTTATGAAAGAATTTAACCTCCCCCCCCCCATATAAGATTTGTATAACAATGCCCACCCCCCTTTTTTCTGGCTTGTCAGTATTAAATGATCTTATTTTATTGTGTTTGAATTTTTATTTTCATTAAATGCTTTTCCCCATATCCTTAAAAGCTGTGTTTTTTTAATTAATTACTAGTAATATTATTGCTTTGTTAGTAAAATTTTGGAACCCTTCCCGCGGGCAATCCTCTACTTATATAAAATGATTTAATTTAAAAATATCAGAGTACTATGTACTTGTTGGAATTTTCAGGGTAGAAAATGTGGTCCTATTAGGGATGGAAATCCTTAAAATACAAATTTTGAGTAAATATATAAACAATTACGAATATGTTTATTACCAAGTCAGAATACATATCATATTAAAGATTAAAGATTTTAAATATTTTTTTTTTTATAATTCACTGTTTTAAATCATAGAAATGTTGAATTAAATTTTAAATTTAAAGAGTTTATTAGGTACAGAAAGTTCTTGTATAGAGCATGATAATACCATGTAAAAATACTTACAAGGAGCCTGTGGTTCATTTTTCGGAGCACACGTAACAGACTCAAACTGCTGACATGTCAATGAGGTCGAAGAGAATAAATCTGGATAGGTACATTCCTGTATATGCTTTCCATATTGTGTGCCAAAATGTGAACAGTTTACATACTGGGCACAGTCTGTAGGATGAGGTTTAATAGCTTGAGGATTGGCCTTGCAGAAAGAATCAATGTTTCCTAGATGGAAAAAAAATCAAAGTTACAAAGATACACATGTACGTGAAACAAAAATAAATATAACAAAAAGCTTTGCTTCAAAAGTACTTTAGATAACTCCCAAAAGAAACTTTGATACCAAAGATTTTGAAAATATATTCTTTTCATCAGTGCATTTAATTTTAATTCAATTGTTTGATGTAATCTAATTCATTGTTGTTTCTTCTCTACAAAAAGAGTCTTCATTGATTTTTATTATGCGCCCGAATCGATAGATCCGAGGCGTATATTGTTTTTGTCCTGTCTGTCTGTTTGTCTGTTTATCTGTTTGTCTGTCTGTCTGTTGTCAACTTTAACCTTCGCCATAACTTTTGAACCATGAGAGACAGAGACTTCATATTTGGCATGCATACTCCATCGATGAAGTTCTTTCAAATGACACCAAGATCAATGACCTTGTGACCTTGACTGTGACCTATTTGCTAAAAATAGCTTTTTCGAACTTTCACCATAACTTTTGAACCATGAAAGATAGAGACTTCATATGCATATTCCACTAATGAAGCTCTTTCAAATGACACCAAGGTCATGACCTTGTGACCTTGATTGTGACCTGTATGCTAAAAATAGTTTTTACGAACTTTCGCCATAACCTCTGAAGCATGAGAGATAGAGACTTCATATTTAGTGTGCATACTCCACCAATGAATGTCTTTCAAATGACACAAAGGTTAATGACCTTGTGACCTTGACTTTGACATCTGCTAAAAATATTTTTGTTGAAATTTGTTGCCGCCGGGAGCATAGTGTTTCACAAACACATCTTGTTTTAGTTGTATTTCAGAGAAAATGATTTTTATGTATTTTTATAAATAAAACAAATTTTTCTAAAAAAAAAAAATATGTTGATCGATAAAAGTAAGTTTTTATGGTTATTCTGTGAGATTGAAAATATACGAAAAGGTAAGACAAAATTTGTTATGCCCCCGTAAACGAAGTTTCAGGGGTATATAGTTTTTGTCGTGTCCGTCCGTCCGTCTGTGTGTCTGTTTGTTCGCAAAAACTTTAACCTTGCCCATAACTTTTGATTTAGTGGAGCCATGACTTTCATATTTCACAAGTGTATTCCTTTTGACAAGACCTTTCTTTGGGTACCACCAAATTTGACCTTTTGACCTTGGAGTTTGACTCACTTTCAGATGAAAATTTTAAACTATTACTTTGGCCATATCTTTTGAACAGTAAATACCAGAACATTTATACTTCACATATGTATTCTTTGTTTAAAGACCTTTCATTGGATACCAACAACCTTGACCCTTTGACCTTGTAGATTTCTGTATTTGTGAAAAAACTGGTAAGGGATAGGGCTTTCATACTTCATATATGTAATCTTTGTGAGAAGACCATTTATTGGATACCAAGAACTTTGACCTTGACCTTAGAGTCTGACCTACTTTTAAAAACAAACTTTGACAATAACTTTTAAAGGGTTAGGGCTAGTACTTTCATACTTTACATATTTAATCCTTGAGACAAGACCTTTTATTTGATAACAAGAACTTTGACCCTTTGACCTTGACCTTGGAGTGTGACCTACTTTTACAAAATTTTAACCTTGGCCATAACTTCTTATCTTGGTCATAACCTAAGGCTAGGGCTTCCATGCTCTACCTAAGTATTCTATGTGGCAAGACCTTTCATTGGATACCAATTACCTTGATCTTTTGACCTTGACCTTGGAGTGTGACCTACTTTTACAAAATTTTAACCTTGGCCATAACTTCTTATCTTGGTCATAACTTAAGGCTAGGGCTTCCATGCTCTACCTAAGTATTTTATGTGGCAAGACCTTTCATTGGATACCAATTACCTTGACCTTTTGACCTTAAACTTGGAGTGTGACCTACTTTTACAAAATTTTAACCTTGGCCATATATTCTTATCTTGGTCATAACTTAAGGCTAGGGCTTCCCTGCTCTACCTAAGTATTCTATGTGGCAAGACCTTTCATTGGATACCAATTACCTTGACTTTTTGACCTTGACCTTGGAGATTTTTTGTATTTATTGAAAAAACTTTAACATTGGCCTACTTTCAAATTTCACAATTATTTTTCCAGTGAGAATACCCTACTTTTGGTACCAATTAATTAAATTTGCCTGTAAGAAAAGTTTAATCTTTGCTATGTTGTCATACGGCGGCATTAGTGTTTCACTAACACATCTTGTTATGCTATGAAAACGCCTTGGGAAAAATATCTTGAAACTTGTGAAATTATTATTTCAAAAAATCAGTATGAATTATGTTTTAATTCCTGGCGGGTTTTTAAAGATTGATATGCTTGTTAATAGTAATGCTCAGTAATATGAAAACATAAGTTGGGTGTGTGTGTGGAGGACCCTTAAAAGGGATGTTAAACAAAAACTGAAAAATATAAAAGTTAAACCCATGCCTAGGTGTTCACCTCTAAATGCACTCACCCTTACATTTTGGCTGTAAGGGAAGAAAGCATAAAATATTCTATTCTTATAAAAGTAATACAGGTATATTATACATTGTATATTCAGAAGAGACCCACCCTAAACACTAAAACACCTGACTCAGGGGTTATGAACTTCAAAATTTCTGATAAAGCATCCTTGCTTATCATAACCATGCATTTAGACTGTCTGCCAACTAAAAAGGATACGAATGAAGATGTTTATACAAACAAGGGCATCGCAAAGCAGAGCATCCAATCACAAAGAGAATATCTTTAAATCAAGACAGCATTTGACATTGATTCCGATGCAAAGTGTGCCACATCCGCGTACACACTCACACCCTATACACAATCAAACGCGTCGTTATATTTTCTACAACTATCACTTCATACAAGGTTAGCTTTTTTAAAAAAGCTGAGTGTCAGCCACTGGAATACAGAAAGTTTCTTTCTTGTTTTGTAATGGTTTATGATTTGATCTATCCATCATGTTGTGTTCCTTAAATGTAATAAATGCCTTTGTAAGAAAAGTTAAATTAGTGTAATCGTTTTCTTATTTGTAACATAATGCCACATACATAATATATAATAAAGCGTAGAATATTTTTTTTTAAATTCTGCATCGTGACCATTACAATGATCTCCAATAAATTCTCTTCGGCGCAGACATCAGAGAAAGTTCACCTTAAACCGGTAAATGAACAAAAGCCACCATGGCAACTAAGATCACGTTAAATTCTATAAAAATAATATGCAGATTATGATGAATAAAAGGAAGGTAGACTTTGTGTTAGATCGTTTTTAAATATTATTAAATAACAGTTTTTATTTGTGTGCATTTCGAGGCAATGCATGACGGGGGGGGGGCATACTGCATCTATATTTAATTTAATTTCTAAGTTTGAGCATCCATTTTAGTGTTATTAGGAAAGAAAAGAATTGCTTCCAAAAAAGTAATGAACGCCACAGAAAACAATTTTAAATGGAAATTCAAAATATGTTTATACATGCAGTACGTATACATGTACACAAAATGTCTTTGATGATGTCTACCATCATAGCAAAACTATAGATTAAAAAACTGGAATCCATTCCCCCTCTCTCCTTTCATTGGGGAGGGGGGTGGTGACCCAGTCTATAAATCAGCACAGTTCTCTCAGCTATCGCATTTCCACTGTGGTCTCACATGAGGGCGCGGTTCACGTGCACAAGCGGCACTTACACGTCTATCATCATGTAAATTATAAGAATTTTCAGGGTTCTGTCTTACAGTGGTCTTCTAGCTGATGTTTTCATAACTTCCATCATTAGACTGAAGAGAAATTGATCTTTTTTCTTTCACTATTTTGGGACCTTTGTGGCAAGTGGATTGTTGTGTGAATTCCGACCCGTACATGTCTTATGCAAGGTATTGAATACTGATCGAGGGAGTCTTGCATCAGGCATCCAGAGGAATACACAATTTAAATCTTCGGCTTGCAATGGCGATTGAGGGAATAAATGTACTTATCATCTATTAGAAGCAAAGAAATATTTTCACAGTATCATTTGAAAACTGACAAATATTCCATCTAGAAGCTGAATAGTCTATGTCATAAATTTTCGTCGAGAACGACGAAGAACAATGCAGTCTATAAATAGATCGAGGTCGTGTGTGCGTGTAGAAGCACGCCCTCTGGTTGGAAAAAATTGTGCAAATCTTTTTCCCAGAATTCCGATTAACGCAAGCGCACTTGCAGTTTCATCCTAACGTAACTAGTCAGCCCATCGTGAGAGTCCTGGTCGTACATGTATATGTATGAGGAATAAGAAACAACACATAAAATCAATTTTCCTAAAAATATTTTGCAAAAATATTGGGCGTTTGTGTAAAAGGAAATAAATTCCAGATGTGTACATGCGCTGGGTTCTGCGATGATCCTTGGTCGGTTGTGTAATTTTCATTTCCACTTTCACTTACCGGCATGGAATGATACAGAATATGTCGACAAGAAAATAATCAAATCGCGTACTCTAATTTATTGGCTCAAACATATAAACACTATATCTACACGTAACCCTGGAATATCAACATTTCTGTTCCCTAGAATATTAAGCCATTCTTTTAGATAATGAAGAGCACGTTACTCTACTTATATAACTTTATTCTGTCGAATGTCTCTTAATTATGACGTCACAAAAAGGGGAAGTAACTCTACTGATGAACATTATCTTTAGCGATACATGTACCGGTATTTAACTTCCCCATAACTTTTGATTTAGTGGAGCTATGAATTTCACATGTGTATTCCTTGCGACAAGGCCCTTTTTGGGTACCACCAAAGTTGACCTGGACCTTGGAGTTTGACCCACTTTTACGCAAAAAATTTTAACATTGACTTTAGCCATAACTTTTGAATGATAGACACTAAGACTTTCATATTTCACATATGTATTTTTTGTAGCGAGACCATTCAAAGGATACCAACAACTTTGATTTTTTGACCTTGACCTTGAAGATTTCCGTACTTTTGAATAATTTTTTACTTTGGCCATAACTTTTAAACGATAAGGGCTAGGGCTTTCATACTTCACACATGCAATCCTTGTAAAAAGATATTTCATAGGATAACAAAAACTTTGACCTTCTGACCTTCACATTGGAGTTTGGCCTACTTTTCAAAAACTTTAACCTTGGACATAACTTTTGAAGGGTTGGGGCCAGGGCTTTCATACTTCATATATTTAATCCCTGTGACAAGACCTTTCATTGAATATCAAGCACTTTGATCTTGGAGTTTGACCTACGTTTTAAAAACTTTAACCTTGGCCAAAACTTTTGAATGATAAAGGCTAGGGCTTTTATTCTTCAAATATGTAATCCTTGTTAGAAGATCTTTGGATAACAAGAACTCTGACCCTCTGACCTTGACCATAGAGTTTGACCTACTTTTTAAATTATTTAATCTTGGCATAACTTTTGAACGGTAAGGGCCACTTCATGGAATTTGAGATTGAATACTGTTCGTTATCTCCATATCCTTCATACTTCACATATGTAATACTTGTGAAAAGACCTTTCTTAAGAAACCAAAATTTTTTACCCTTTGACATTTGAGTTTGACTTACATTTCAAAAACTTATCATTGGCTGTAACTTTTTAACAGGTGGTGCTAGGGCTTTCATATCTCACAATCGTATATCTTGTAATAAAGACAATTTTTGAGTACCAATATATTTAATTTGCATTTAAGAAAAGTTTAATATTCGCTATGTTGCCATAAGGAGTCATCAATGTTTCACAAACGCATCTTGTTCCTTTTAATGTTTGATTGAGAAGAGATGGGGCTTTCATTTTTGACATGTGCATTACCTGTGACAAGATATTTCCGAGAATGCTATAATTTCTGACTCTTTGAACTTGACCGTCACGATTGATCTCACTTTTTTAAAAAAATCAACTTCGGTGATATGCTAAGTGTGAGAGGGCCTCTAGGGGACCAGTTGTTAGAAAAAGGTTTTTCGTCCATTGAGGTGAAAACTGATTAAAATTCTTTATTTTCATATACATCTATTAAACAATCAAAGTCATTTGAGACATAAATAAAGCATCGTCTTAACAGCAAAAGCCTTTGAAAGCCATAAGTTTACAAAGAACAAGGTTCACTTTTTCCTTATTTGGCCCTGTGTGTTTCCGTCAAATTTAACGTCAAAACAAGGTCATACGCAAACTTTAAAGACCTACTCAAGAGCAACAAGGCCTAAAATAGTTGAGATATGCAGACCTTCGAGCCCATAAATAGTTTACATATTCAACATGTTCAATCATCCTTTGGAAAGACAGATTTATATTTGTTTAATTTGATTTGTGGCTTTATATATACATGTATTGTCTGCAATATGGCATCAAATATTTGTATCAACCCTACATTTCTACTGATTATACTTGATTATCTCCACCTTAAAGGATCATAAACCTATAGGGTGAATTCATCATGCATCGGACACCCTTGTACTTCAACAAGTTCTAGCGATATCGCTACCGACGGAAAATTATCAAAACGGAGCTTTACATTTAGTTTGTGATTAAAATATCAATTTGGGACACAATTATATGTCCTTTATTGAGAAAATATCCTCAAAAATCGAGTTTTTAGGAATAACTCAGAATTCACCATGGATCGGACATTGTTTACCATGCATTGGACAGACGGTTTTTAGACCGGAAAAATATCATGCCTTTATCTTAGTGCTTTAAAATCCTTGATATGGATAATATTTTATCTTTTATCTAAGAAATAACACTCAACTTAAATTTTATTGACGATATCGTTGCACAAATGTAGAACGATTCAAGAGACCTCCCTCTGCCTTAGAAATGCTTTAAAACGCTTATAATGCGGTAATTCGCGCCTTTTTCTCATGGTTTATCATACTCTGGTTTGTAGAAATAAATTGAGTCAAATTCAAGACGTCATATATCGATAACTTGTATTTTGACTGAAAATATAGAGTTTTTATTTTCTATTTCCGCAAAAAACAGCTGTCAGCTGGGTTCTGTATGAAAATGGTAGTGCTAACCTTTGCATCGGAAAGTGTCCGATGCATGCTTAATTTGTGTCCGATGTACGGAGAAATGAACATTCTAGTGAAAACCAGCTCTAAAAAGAATTATACGAACATTGAAGTGAAATTTCCATTTCTAATTTTCCTCTCTGTGATAACTCTTTGAAAGTTAACGGAGTTAAATTCTTGATAATTCTACCGGAATGTAAATTAGGCAGGTCAATAGGTCAGGAACTTAGGAGGCCTAATATGCATGCAAATCTCGTGCGCATCTGTCTCTGAGTCTGACGCTAAGGAGGCCAAATATGCATGAAAATCTCGTGCGGCTGCCGTTGTGTTTGACGTCAGTGGGCGAGTACTATTGAAACTGGGATGGAAATCCTCGTGTAATTTAAAGCTATATGTCTGCGTTTTTAAAGTCTTAATCTACAATTTTATTTCACAATGAAATGGAAATATAAGGAATCACTGTCTAGTTAGTATAGTATGCCAGGGACATCGCCCGTTATGCAAATTATCCCATGTTTCCCACTATTGTTGATGCCCTGGCATACTACACTAACTAGACAGTGATTCCTTAGGTAAAATTACCAATCTTTGACTTTATTCACCAAAGTCTGACTCGTTCCGTTGAAGTCGAATTTTAAGAACGATAACTCTAAAAATCGCAAAATCATAAATTTTTGGTTATTCCTCTTTGATGATGTAAAATATGACGTAACTTCAAGGCCATTCTCGGGGTATTTTAATCACAAAACGATAATAACAATCGGTATCATTAAAAAATTTAAATCTTCAGCTTCAAGACAGAAACAAATAAATACACGGAACTCTTAAGTTGAAAGAGAGTTTATTGTCTAAAGTTGTCCGATGCTAGGTATGTGTCCGATGCATGGTGAATTCACCTTATTGGAACAAACTTGTAAACATTTTTTCCTAGAGATACTTTTTTGCGCAAAGCTTTGATTATTTTAGAAGTGGTTTTGAGGATTATAAAGTTGTTTAGCATTTACCAGACAGCTGACACATTTTAATCAGAAAACTTCTTTTGATCCATGACCACTGTATTAAAAAATCCTTACTCTGATCAATTCCGTTGACACATTGATGTATTTGGGGATTAAATATGGCAGTCTGTGTACAGTGATGAATATCAATTGTTCTATTCTGAAGACAGATGACATAAGAACTTGTCCATTCCCTGCCAAAGAATGACTGCGCTCCATCATTCCTTCCCACACAGCTTGGCAGTCTCTCAGAACAAGGTTTACAAGACATATCTCCAAGTGAACATAGGTTCTGCTCATATTGACCTATTAAAAATGGATTCATTTATGAGTAGACTCTGTAGTGTAGATAAACCGTCAATAATTAATGCATCTTATCACAGACTGTACATTTAAACAAACATCCAAACACAAAAATCTTACATGGTGCTTGTGGTTCAGTTCTGTTCTTACACACAACACTTTGGAATTTTTCACAATTGAACGTAACATCAGAGAATAAATCTGGATATGCACATTCATGTCTATAATTTCCCAATTTTGAGTTTTTTGATGTGCAGTTGATATACTGTGCACAATTATCAAAGCTTTTCATCACAGCAGTAGGATTTGACTTGCAGAAATTGTCTACATCTCCTGAAGAGGAAAAAAAAACAAGAAATCTGTGAGCCAATGCTCACTAGTAATACCCCCGCTCTGATGTGAATATGCACAAGAAACATATATTGACACAAGCGTCAAAAATCGGCCGCAAACCAATTAATTAATTGTTACTTTCATGAAGCAATTAAAAACTGAAATGCGTGATATGTTTTTATAATATCGTATATATTTATCTGTTACGACATTGAATGATTTTCTTCATACATGTATATAATAAATGTTTAGCATAACATGTATAAGCAAACTACCCCTGGTCCTCTGCGTCACCACAATCAGTTTAGTACAAACGAAGTCTGGTGGAAGTTTGATGTTTAAGCAGCATTTACATTAAAAAATTAAAACTAAAGTTTAAAGTTATCTACAACTAGAGATACATGTAGTTTTATTTTAATAAAAACGCAAAAAAAAGTCCCTCTAGATCCGCCACTACATCTCTTCTCTTTCAGCTTCTTCGAGATGTAGCGGGAAAATTCTTGGCACATTGTAAAACACGCGTTATCCTTGTCTGCTAGAGCAAAATCTCGATATATTCTGTCGTTTAATAAATTAACATTTAACGATATTTTTGAAAATTCTCTGTAGAAAATGTTTATATATTTTCATGTGTACATGTCAATTTAAAATAAATACGTAAAACAAATCCTGTTTTAAAAGAGAAAGTAAAATTGTTGATATATAACGCGGTCTTTGCTATAGACTATGCCCAACAAATGTCCTAATTTTCTCCGCGCCTCTGTCATGTCAAAGTTTGGCAATCAGGATTGGATGAAATATTTACTCCCGTTGTTTATAAAAATTTTATGGTTATTGTGCGTTTTGTTAAATATTTAGACACTCTTTTTAATACACTATTATATGAATGTTATTAAATATTTTTTATTTAAATTGTTTTAACTCCGCAGAAACGCACGGCGACTTCAAACTTTCATATCAAATAACCGACCGTCTCCTGGCGGCCAGTAAATATCATGTTAGTAAACGTTACGGCTATATGCATGGGAAAATAGGAATTTGACATCAGATTCAAATAAAAATAAATCCCACCATACTGCATACCTCAACAAAGCATGTACTAAAATTTCAAGCATCAGTTACGAGTATAGTTGCTGAAAAAACTGTGACGAAAATTTGTCAATTTATGAAACGGACAGATGCACTGACAAACAGGAAGTTGACATCAGATTTGAACAAAAATTAATCCCAACATATAATATGCCTCATGAAAGAGTGTGCTTAAATGTCAAGCATATGCGCTGAGTAGTTGCTGAGATAACTGTGACAAAAGTTTGTTATGTATGATAACATGTATGAAATAGACAGACGCTTGGACAAACAGGGAGTTGACATCAGATTTGAACAAGAATAAATCCCACCACATGGCATGCCTCAAAGAAACGCACGGATAAACAGGAAGTTGACATCGGATTAGAACAAATATGGCATGCCTCAGAGAAGATTGTGTTAAAATTTCAAGCATCTGCGATGAGTAGTTGCTGAAAAAACTGCGACGAAAATTTGTTACAGACAGACAGACGGACGGACGGACACACAAGGGTAAAACAGTATACCCCCTCTCCTTCGGACCGGGGGTAAATTACATATAATTTATATGAAATGAAGAAACAAAAAATAAATCCGATAAAAGCAAAACAAGCAATCGTTGAAAAGTTCACCTTTTGCTACATCACTCGTGCATTTCTTTTGAGCAGGATGGAAATATTGGTGAATTCCAGAGCATCTGTTTAAATCAATGGTTCTGTTCTTGTAGCAGATAATGTAATCTGCTGTCCATTGATGTCCTGGCCTATAGTTTCTGCCATTAGGTAAACCAACACAACTAGGTAGACGCTGTACACATGGGGCACAACTTGTGTTCTTAGGATTACACATATTCTGCTCATACTGGCCTTTTAAATAATAATGTATAATACTAGGTATAAAAAATTTTACGCAATTTGGTAAAAACTGATTTAAAAAAGAAATTGTAAAATTTGGTTTTGAAATATTCCTAAGACTTTAAATTGGTGAAAAAGGATACACAGATTATTGTACCGGTACCATATTCCATCTGATTAAAATCATTAATGATCCACTAACATACATCGCAGGATCTGAAGAAACCCCATTCCGGGTCATCTCCTTGTGACCTTTCAATTATCCAATCAAATGTTCACTTAAAAGATTTTGGAAGTATCGCGGAATTCAGTTACAGAAGTGAGATGCCCGATGATAAACGAATGGAAAATTCGTGACCTAGTTTCTGCAGCCTGCTAAAGGTGTCACAACAGCATTAATTTCTGCTATATATTCTTATCAAAAATGCGCAAGTTTGAGTAGATGTAACTAATTCAAAACAAACTTCTGAGAAGTTTCCTTTTCAGATCTTGTAAAACCATTCTTTATAAAGATTTTAGTACCCAAAAATACATAGCCATCCAGCAAGGCACGCAAGTTTGTTTCGGTCGAAGTCGAGCAGGTGCTTGAAAATCTAGTCCAGGGCCTAATCACTCCCCACTCTTGACAGTATACAGAAAAATCAGCACGCCCCAAAATTTTAATAAATCTGGTCAATACAGGAAGTTTACATGTTGTTTTTCATCTCATAAAAAAATTCAGCTCCAGTCTCGTATCAAAATGCCCGAATCGGAAGGGAAGATTCCGGGATTATTTTGCGTCAGCCATGATTTGACGTGAACCAAAGCGTAATACTGTTATGACCCCTGCAATTAAACTTAAATTTTTTTTCCTTGCCAGTATATTGCTATTTTCCCGATCTATGATGATTATTTAATGTATTTACCAAGTTTTATAAAAATCCGTCCCAAGATAGGAAAATTACGGGCAAAACTCTGTGACAGGGGGCTTCGCGGTGAACACGGATTTCTAAAAATATGGCAAAAGTTGAACAGTATGTACGTAATTGTCTTGCGCGTTATACTTGTGCGGTTTTTTCGTTTTAATTTTTTAATGGATGCATACTGATTCATATGAGGATGAAAAATTGTTCAAAATAAGTTTGCTTTTTATAACAGGGCGAAAGGAATAGTTTTTGTCAAAAGGTTGGGGGGTGGGGTTAAAAAGGGCATTGAAAAAATAAATATTATTGAAATATTAAGGTGTTTTCTGCTTAATTACGATTGATTTGCCTCAATAATTATTTTTTCCGACCAGATTTCTTTATCTGTTACTAATATATTCCAAATAAACCGATGTTTACACAGATTCAGAATTTTTATTTTGCTCCGAGTGTGGTCTAAATTTCTTTAATTTATAGATTTTAAAATTGTTTATGAGTAAATAATGTTAACGAGTGTGATGGCAAGGTATTTTTTAAGCTGTCCTATAAATTTCATGCATTTCTCTCAACCCGATACATCCAAATCAGGCCGTGGTGTGGCCAACATAATTTATTTTAGAGGAAATCTGGACTAATTTTCTTTGCTCCATTTAACATGAACGAACGGCAATGACGGCCGAAAAATGCCATTATTTCTCATTTTCCGTCTAAACTCACGAAATAAAACCTTAATTCTTAGACTACAATATTTCTAAGTACAAAATTTGGTTTTACTGTGTCACAAAGGATTAATTTCTGCTATATATTCTTACCAAAAATGCGCAAGTTTGAGTAGATGTAACTAATTCAAAACAAACTTCTGAGATATCTTGTAAAACCATTCTTTATAAAGATTTTAGTACCCAAAAATACATAGCCATCCAGCAAGGCACGCAAGTTTGTTTCTTTGCTTGAAATGTTTGTCCCCACTCTTGACAGTATACAGAAAAATCAGCAAAATTTTAATAAATCTGGTCATTTTACATGTTGTATATAAAAAAAATTCAGCTCCAATCAAAATGCCCGAATAAAAAAAGTAGCCATGATTTGACGTGAACCAAAGCGTAATACTATGACCCCTGCAATTAAACTTAATTTTTTTCCTTGCCGGTATATTGCTATTTTCCCGAAATGATGATTATTTAATGTTAATATATCAAAATAGGAAAATTACAATCTGTGACAGTTGTGAACACGGATTTCTAAAACTATGGCAAAAGTTGAACTGTATGAAATATTTTTTAACTTTCACATGAGGATGAAAAATTGTTCAAAATAAGATATTGAAAAAATAAATATTATTGAAATATTAAGGTGTTTTCTGCTTAATTACATTGATTTGCCTCAATAATTATTTTTTCGTTTCTTTATCTGTTAAATATATTCAAATAAACTGTTTACACAGATTCAGAATTTTTATTTTGCTCCGAGTGTGGTCTAAATTTCTTTAATTTATAGATTTTAAAATTGTTTATGAGAATAATGTTAACGAGTGTGATGGCAAGGTATTTTTTAAGCTGTCCTATAAATTTCATGCATTTCTCTCAAACCCATCCAAATCAGGCCGTTTTGCCAATACATTTTATTATATTTTCTTTGCTCCATTTAACATGAAAACAGCTAAAAAATGCTTCTTTTTCCGTCTATGCCTGTGTCCCAAATGTAATATAAACAATTACATAAAAATTATATCAACTTATTTATACACATAAAAAGAATTATTCTGTTAATAATCAAAATAAGTTCAATCCAGTTGCCCCATTAAAATGTTTTTCTCTTTTTCTATGCATGGTTGTGCTATAGAAAACAGCCTTCTTTATGCCTGTGTCCCAAATGTAATATAAACATTTCAACTTATTTATTAAAAAGATTCTGATTAAAATGTTTGCCTTTTTTCTTCTCCAAATACTTACCAGTGCCTAATTCAACTTAAAAAGAAAAATTTCACAAATCTAAACTTTATTTGGAGAACAGTTATGAATTATGATTTCTAAACACAAAAAGTTTAATAATCAACTACCATCATTTTTCTCGTATTTTTTTTTAGCTATTAGACTGATTCGAACGTCTTTAAAGTTAGGAATATGTGTAATTCTAAAGGTAGAAAGTTGTTTGCATTGAAAATAAACATATATTAGTTAATCTGATTGAGTTGACCTGAATAACTTTACTGGATGTAGATGAATGATACTGATGCATAACAGAATGGCCAATGTTATGTAATGCATAATGTGATAATAATTAGGTCTAATGCTTTTGTTTGTTTAAGTGTGTAGCATGTTTCCATTAATCCCCATGGTTAACATAGAATGTTTCCAAGATCAAGTTATCACAATAATTCTATTGAACAACTTGTCCACCTGCCCAAGCCTTTGCTAAATCTAATACTCCAGTTAAAGTAAACAAGAGGCCCACGGGCCTTATAGGTCACCTGAGTATCATGTAACAACTTTCCAACCATTGAATTTGGTTCGTGTTTCAAACCAGAAGCCATGAAATTCACAATTTTGAAAGAGGCACCATTGCTTATCATAATTATAAACTTAACATGCTTATTCTACTTACTTAATACCCAGAGTTAGATCAGAATAACAAAGAGAAAATGCACTTCCACTTTATGACCAGTTGTGCACCCCACCCTAAAGGAAGCACTGACCCTCATGGAGCCACATATTTCAAACTTTTTGGAAATTTCATCATACATTTTATTTCATAAATTAATGAAATTAATTGATTAATACAAAAGAGCAGATTTCAAAGCATTATTTTATTTTCAGACTATGTAACCCCCCCCCTCCGATACCTCTTACCCAGGGGGCATGAAATTAACCATTTTGCTAGATGTACCTTTCTTCCTCATAAATATATATAAATGGACCATAAGCATAATACCCAGGAGCAAAAGTCAAGATTTTCAAAGAATTAATGTATTTTTCACTACTTAATCAAAAGAGTTCCCCCCTCCTCCTTACACTGAATTGCAAAACCCCTGCCACAGGTGACATGAAATTCACAAATTTGGTTGAGGCATTATAAATTTATGCTAAATTAGTTTACTTAATACCCAGGAACAGAGAAGAGGATTTTCAAAGAAATAACTGCATTTTCACTATACATGTATAATCAATAGAGCCCTGCCCTAACAAACACCAGAAACCCTGACCCTGGGGCTATGAAATTCATAATTTTGTTAGAGGCACTCTTGCTGATCATAACTTTCTACTTAGTTAGTTTTTTTAATACTCAGGTGCAAAGAAGCAGATTTTCAAAGAGTTAATGCATTTTCACAATATATTCAATAGAGCCCCGCCTTAACACCAGAACCCCTGACCCTGGGGCCATGAATTTCACAATTTTGGAAGAGGCGCTCTTGCTCATCATAACTATATACTTAGTTAGTTTAGTTAGTTTATTTGATATCCAGGTGCAGAGAAGAGGATTTTCAAAGAAATAATGCATTTTCACTATATAATCAATAGAGATCCGTCCTAACACGAGAATCTGACCCTGGGGCCATAAAATTCACAACTGTGGAAGAGTCACTCCTACTCATCATAACTATGTACTTAGTTTATTTAATGCCCAGGAGCAGAGAAGAAGATTTTCAAAGAAATAATTCATTTTCACTATACAATCAAGTGAGCCCCACCCCAACACCAGAACCCCTGACCCTGGGGCCATAAAATTCACAATTTTGGTAGGGGCACACTTACTCATCATAACTATGTACTTAGCTAGTTCATTGAATACCCAGGAGCAGAAAAGAAGATTTTTAAATAAATAATGCATTTTCACTATATAATCAATAGAGCCCCGCCCTAACACCAGAACCCCTGACCCTGGGGCCATAAAATTCACAATGTTGGAAGAGGCACTCTTACCCATTATAACTATATACTTAGATAGTTTATTTAATACCCAGGAGCAGAGAAGAAGATTTTTAAATAAATAATGCATTTTCACTATATAATCATTAGAGCCCCGCCCTAGCACTAGAATTCCTGACCCTGGGGCCATGAATTTCACAATTTTGGTAGAGGACTCAATGGTTATTACATATATCTAACAGTTTGACTGCTTTTTAAAAGATTTATAAAGTTTGCATTAATTGTGGTGGTTTTGGCCCCACCCCTCCGGCCCCAGGGGGGCAGGGACCATGAAATTCATAATTTTTGTTCCCCTTCACCCGAAGATACCTTATGCCAAATTTGGTGGAAATTGGTTGAGTGATTGCAGAGAAGAAGCTGAAAATGTTCAAATGGTAACACAGGATGACGGACGAAAACGGATAGCAATAGGTCACCTGAGTTTACTCAGGTCACCTTACAAGAGACTAAAAGCGCATTTCCTCCTGGGCCGAACTACATGCATCTTCGAAGATTATGCATGTATCGAAATTACCACCATCGAACTATCTAAACAATTTAATGGAACGACTGCATAAATAAACCCGGGTTAAATCTAGAACTGTGTGACGCCATGACGTCAGACATACTATAATACTTGCTTTTGCCTTGTTTTTAACTCTGTTTTTTACGAATTGAAAAGATCTACTCCACATCTACTCTCACTTCTATATTCATTTTCCCGAATGTCGCTTATGTACGATCTCGCTGGTCAAAAATTTAATATTTAAAACGGTCACCAGGATTTCTTCAGATCTGCAGCGATCTATTTGAGCGGATCAAAGGATCTGATTTTAATCAGATTGACCATATTTTTTTTCTTTTCAATGTGATTACATTGGGACACAATCCCCCCCCCCCCCCCCCCCAAGTGAGATGCAAGTTTTAAAAAGCAAACAGTATAAGAAATAGGTGTGATCATCTTTCATAAAACATAAAAAGTGTTTTGCTGCCCTCTCAGACTGACCGAATTTGGTGAATCTCATATGTTGTGATTTTCTGGAAAAAAGATTCTCTCACCTACCTACCGACACAATCATAAGCCCATGTTGGGAGAGGCCAAGCAAACAATATTTTAAAGATGGCCTGCAGGGACATGCAAAAATGAAATCAATTGATGTCAAACACACTGAAACTGCGTGGAATAGTGATTACTAACCATTAAAGTAATGACCAAATTCCAAAATAAGTCAAGAGGCCAATATATATATATATATATATATATATATATATATATATATATATATATATATATATATATATATTCATTTTTCAATAAAGTGATTCTTTTCTAGCCAAAGGATTTTGGTTAAACATTAATCTTACAAGGTGCCATTGTTTCTTGTCTTTGATCACAGTTGACTGACGTGAAAAGCTGACACGATTTAGTGATTGTGGAGAAAAGATCAGGGTAGTGGCACTCTGACGTTGTCAGTTTTCTGCTTACTGCCACTCTGCTACAGTTATAAAACCGGTTACAGCTGGTTGGATCGTCTATAATACTGTCCTTATTTGCCAAACAGTAGTCTTTTACATCAGCTGTCAATAGGATAATATATACATACACAATGATTACATTTGTTTAAATGATGACTTTAACTTTTCTATTGTCAAACTTCCCATACTTATGCAGCAATATACCTTAATCACTTGCATACGGAGTTTATAATTATATTTAATTGTCAGTTCATTTGATACTCAAGAGCATGCTCTACCTACCATTTCTAAAACGAAGTAAATTATTGACAAACAAATTGATGAAACAAGAATCGTTTAAAGTCATCATTTCGTGAGTTTTTTGGTCGATACAATGACCTTATTAGCAAATACAATTAAACATTGAGTCAAATGCTGACTGACGTTTTTATGCGCCCGGATCCATCGATCCGTGGCATATATTATTTTTGTCCTGTCTTTCTGTTTATCTGCAAACTTAAACCTTCGCCATAACTTTTGAACCATGAAATATACAGACGTCATATTTGGCATGCATACTTCACAAATTAGGCTCTTTCAAATGACACCAATGTCAATGTCCTTGTGACCTTGACAGTGACCTATATGCTAAAAATAGCTTTTTGAACCTTAACCATAACTTTTGAAACATGAGAGATAGGGACTTCATATTTGGTATGCATTCTCCACTTATCAAGTTCTTTCAAATGATGCCAAGATCAGTGACCTTGTGTCCTTGACCTATATATGCTAAAAATAGCTTTTTTGAACTTTGTGCCGCCGGGCACATAGTGTTTCAAAAAACATCGTGTTTATTCTAATTGTTAGTCCATTATTTATACACTGAATTGACGACGGATTTTCCCGTTATTTCCTGATCATGACAAGGAACACATGGCGGATATAACCGGTCAACAGGTAATGCTCACTCTACCATGGCGCCTGATCCCACCTCTAATGTTTTGGAGGTCCATGTTTGCTCTGCTCCTATTTTGTATTGTTTTATGGACTTTGATATTGAATACTGTTTGTTATCTCCATATCCTTCATTTTAATGGATGAAAAAAACTGGTTCATTCAATTACCTTTAGTTACATTAATAACACATTGCTTTCTGACTGGGTGAAAGTATCCATTTTCACAATATTGAATATATATTGTTCTATTATGCAGGCAAGTGACAAAGTCTGGTTTCCATAATCGACCAGGAAAAGGCTGCTCCCCATTTAGAATCCCAACACAAGACGGCAGTCTCTTAGGACATGGAGGACAAGCTTTATCTCCCAGGTGGCACAGATTTTGAGTATATTCACCTAAAATAAAATATGTGAGTATAATGCGTACAATGTATGAATTTTCTGCTATTTTTAATTCCACAGATTCACCACATACATGACTGAAGCGCCGAGATATGGCTCTCAGGAGAGAGTCCTTAAACTTGATGACCTCTCAGGAAAGTGTCCTTAAACTTGATATCAAGTTTGAGGACACTTTCTTGAAAGGTCAAAGATATTTTGGTTGTAAATTGTTTTACTTTTTACATGTTATTCCTGCCCGAGTCCTTTTCATTTGTTGTAGGGCATGAATATCTCAGTTTCTGTTCAAAGGACAAAATGCTCAATACAACGATTTCTCAATACCCCTTCCCCATAAAATATACTGTACTTATGACATGAGGGGATGGGGCGACACGTTTTCACGGCAGAAACACATTAAGTTCTTAAACGGAACCGTTGTCTGAAAGCACTGAAAATGGCTCGTTGTCATGAATATACAGGCGAGGTTATGTTAAAATCCATCCGTTGTCATTTAAAACATACAAAAAATTATACATAATGCCTAAAATTTGACGTTTTTGACCAATTCTTACAATAAATTTTAAGTTTGGGAAATAGATACAATAATCAGTATTCCATACAAAGTGTGATGTACTTGACTTCAACAATTCATTTTGAGAAGTTTTGGTTGGCGATCAGATGCCTATGAAAAAGTTAATAAAATTCCTAAAATGTAAGGGTGCCAATTAATTTGTGCCCATTTTCATATTCAATATGATTTGCATTTCATTCGTATGTAGCCAGGTGTTAGACGTTAGATCCGCCAATATGTGGTTAAGGTGTTTTCATTGTTTGTTTGCCGTTCGTTATCACGTGATTTAGTAATAGAGAGAAAGGGGTGTATGAGAGAGAGTTAGACTGGCTTGCCTGTCTGATCCTCGATATACAGACAGGTGACCAGTAGTGTAAAGACCGGCTTCGCTCATTGGCTGATAAAAACTCACGCTGACGTTGAAATTTAAATGTGTCCGGGGAAACCAAAACAGATCACAGAGTGCAGAGACATCGGCCGTTATCATGGTTATATCGTTACCCTTTACAACTATAATTTTGGAAATTTCTAGGCCTATATGTACATATTTTGTTTTTCGGTTTTTAATACCTAGTACTTTTTAAAAGTTCTCTACATTTGTTTTTTATGCAATCAATCTATATTAACATTTCAACAGGGATCTATTTATTATATATTTTATGTTCTTATTTGTTTCCACTCAAACGAACATATCACGTGATTTAGTATAATAGAGAGAAAGGGGTGTATGAGAGAGCGTTAGACTGGTTTAAGATGGTGGTAGTCACCTTTCGTTTCGTACGAATGAGACAGGAACTTCCAGTCTAGAGAGAGAGTAAGTTGTATTCATACTAACAAAAACCTGTTTTAAAGTTTAACACGACTCGTAAATAGGCATACGCCATTTTCGATAGCATTATTTACGATACATCAATACTAGGGTATACTCGTCGCATTCGTTACACCTGACTGCTTTATTGTCACGGGTATCGGCGTGGAATGGCGACCCATGTTCGTGCTGGTTATCTTTCATTACCTTTGTTTATATTTTATTGCAGTTACGTTTATCTGTGTTGTTTGTATACTGCACTGACTTATACAACTATAATTGTAAATTTATTTGGTATGGTACTTTCCTACATAAGACAAAACGTTATTATTTTCACTACCGGCGAAGACGGGCGTATGCTATACAGAACTCGGTATGACAATAATAACGTAATACTTCGTCTAATGCAGGAAAATAAGATACCAAATAAGTTTACAATTATAGTAGTATAAGTCAGTGTAGTATATAAACAAAATAGATAAACGTAACTGCAATAAAATATAAACAAAGGCAATGCAAGATAACCAGCACAAACACGGGTCGCCATTCCACGCCGATACCCGTGACAATAAAGCAGTCAGGTGTAACGAATGCGACGAGTATACCCTAGTATTGATGTATCGTAGATAATGCTATCGAAAATGGCGTATGCCTATTTACGAGTCGTGTTCAGCTTTAAACTACCTGCCCGCCTATACCCATACCCATGCGCTTCGCTCTGATTGGCTGAAAGTAAAGTCTCAATATCTTTCTTGTTTTTTGATAAAATCCTTTGAAATTTTTAACATAGTCATACATTAGGGAGATCTACAGCGTGATATATAAGAATTATCATGAAAGCATGTGCATGCACGTGTGCTTGCAAGAGCGTGCGCGTGCTACATCAGAAATGTCCAATATAATTGATAGAGACGTAACTATTTAAATATTTGATGAAATGTTTTGAAACATATAATATAAGGATATACGAGTATTAGAAGCGTAGACTAGAGGACATGGTCAAAATAGCAAGATCTCACGCAATGTATTGAATAGCCTATAGGGTGATGTACATGTAGACTGGTAAGTTTTTATGTATATTCCTAATTTCCAGTTATATATAATTTAAGTAATTATGTTCCCCAAACGAAGTTGGGGAACATATTGTTTTTACTCTGTTTCTTATTATGTTCCCCAAACGAAGTTGGGGAACATATTGTTTTTACTCTGTTTCTTATTATTATGTCGCCCCGAACGAAGTCGGGGACGACATATTGCGATTGCACGCATGTTTTTTTTATCCAGGCTGTTTCTCGGAGATGGCTGGGACAATCTCCCTGAAACTTTCCTCAAAGGACGATCACTGGTTGTAGTTGTGCAATGAGGTCGTTCAGTTCCAATATGTCTACCGTTGCCATGGAAACCTGTAAAAAGCGACGAATTTTGTCCGCGAGTGTTCTCTCTGGTCCCTTAAACGTTCGTCATGAAACTTTTTTTATTTTAATGAATAGTATCTGTAGTTGTGCGATTTGCATTTAAAATTTTCAAATAATCGATTATTGCCATGGAAACCAGGGGAATGTTAAAATTCTTTAATTTCGATTTTCTCAATAACTACTCAAGCAATCGTTTTGAAACTTTCAATATTAATTCCTTGCAATGTGTCAAAGTGATTTCTACTTTTAAAATAATTGTAACGAGTCGCTCACAGTTGTCATAGAAACGAAGCAGTAAAAAAGGTTAAGATGTACACATGTGTTCTCCAAGGTCTAGGTCAAAGGGTCAAAGTTCTTCGTGTCCAATAAAAGTTCTTTTCACAAGGATTACATATTTGAAATACGAAAGCCCTAGCCCTTACCGTTCAAACGTAAGGTACTATGTTCAAGACGACCCCCCCCCCCCTTTTGAAGCGCACTGCCAGGTAGAATACACAGATATAACATATACAACTTACAAGTAACGTTTTAAAAGTTTCATTCATAAAATTCAGTTCTCCTGATGTGATTTGATAGTTTGCCAACATTCATTCTTCTTCTGTCTTGTCTCTAGATTTTATAATTATTTTATTTTATCTATATAAAAAAAATAACGATTGTCAGCTGCATTTATTAGCATTTCGCGTTTTCTTGTATATCTATTTCTTGTATATTATTAATTTCATTAGATTGTGCAAGTATAAATTAGAAAATTGGTACGTTATTTCCATAGTTTTTATTCATTCATAAATCCTTGGATCCGCTCCTACAGGTGCGCGAAGCCTTGATCACTACTGTAAAAACAAAACATTCATCTCGCCGAAAATGTTCATGATTCCGCTAAACTGAGAAAGTTTACACATGATTTATCATCTCATAACAAACATCAGCCCTGTGCAATGCAGAAATGCTCGAATTGAAGGTGGTATGTCAGATTCGTTTTCCGGCAGAACCTCTAAAAATGAAAGCGAAAGTAGGGAAATTTTAGAGTTCTCACTGGCGTTATAATACACAAAATAATTCGGCTGATCTTCTTAATAAATTACATTTGCCAAGCTTTTTTGGTAGGAAAGATAATGCCAATTAACAAGTATGAGGCTCAGTTCAGTACATCTGCCCAATTTCTTTTATGCAAGTCTGCAAATTTAGGAACTTGTAATTTTTTCCTGCACTACTCTCTTCTCCTACCGATTCTAAAAATAATTAGTGGGATGTACCCAATTAAGGTCTTCCGTTTCCAACGGAAAAGACTGATACGACTCGATGGTTGTCCAAGCTTAGCTAATGGACCATTGTTTTAGTGATGATAAAAATGAAAGTCTTGTCCAGTACGGGGCGACATATGCTATTGCTTGCAATAGCAGACTTTCTAGTTATTTTTCTTCTTCTTCCTGGGTACTTTTTTGTCCGCGAGTGATCTTGTAAACTGTTCACCCGATGTAGGTAAAACATTTATAGGGTCAGTAGACATGTTATGAAGATTTGCGGAATCAAGGTCATTTTGCGCGCACGTGCTGGTAAGAGCCTGCACGTGCAACACGTGAAATGATCAATATAATAGATATCGCCGTGACTTTCTTATTTTTTGATTATATGCTTTGAAATACATAATATAAGAATATATTAGTAGTATTGACATGATGACATGGTCAAAATAGCAAGATCTCACGTGCATGCACGTGCGCTTTGCTCTGATTGGCTGAAACTAAAGTCTCAATATCTTTCTTGTTTTACGTTATAATCCTTTGAAATTTCGAACTTAGTTACAAATTATGAAGATCAGCAGCATGATATATAAGAATATTCATGAAAACATGTACATACACGTGTGTTGGCAAGAGCACGCACGTGCAACATGTGAAATGACCAATTTAATGGATAAAGCCGTAACGTTTTAATTTCTTGATGAAATTTTTTGAAACTCATAATGTATGGATATCTCAGTAGTATAGACAAGATGACATGGCCAAATAGCAAGATCTGACGTGCGTGCACGTGCTCTTCGCTCTGATTGGCTGAAACTAAAGTCTCAATATCTTTCTTGTTTTACGTCATAATACTTTGAAATTTTGAACTTAGTGACAAATTATGAAGATCTACCGCATGGTACATCAGAATTATCATGAAAAGACGTAAATCCGCGTGAGCTGCAATCTGATTGGCTGAAACTTTAAATGTCTATAACTTTATTGTTTCTCAACAAAACAGGATGAATATGAATAGGTATAATGGATTCCTACATGATACTACTATCAAAATTGAATGCAAAGACGTGCTTGCATGTGCTTGCGCACGCACAATGCGTAAAAAGAAAGATATATTTGAAAAACGGTAACATTTATATTTTATGATTTTTATTGATTCTTGGAATATAAAGATATGTCAATGGTTTAGACAACATGTCATGTTCACCTTGCATGTTCCTGCATGTGCGTTTGCTTGCAATGTGTTAAATGACAAAAAGTTGATATCATTGTAGTTTTTTAAAATCTTCTATGAAATCCTGCGATACTGAGCATGTTAAAAAAGTTTTAAAGGAATTCGGCACAAAAAGGGAGTTGGGGAGCGTTTGGGGAACATCTGTAACGGTCCCCGTTACAATTAAAACTAGTTAAGGTCTTCCGTCTTCAGCGGGAGACCTTCTTGTTATTCTTAGGTTTCTTTTCCACTATTTTTATTAAGGTCTTCCGTCTTCAGCGGAAGACCTTCTTGTTATTCTAAGGTTTCTTTTCCACTATTTTTATTATTTTTATTATTTTTTTTTCTTACCGATTTTGTGCACGCGATTTCTCGGAAACGGCTCGATCGATTTTCATGAAACTTTCAGGACTGATGGAACATCAATCAAACCTGATATATATTTTTTTATTTTTATGACGTCACTTCCGGTTTCGAGATTTCCGCGATTTAGTGATTTTCAGAGGGTCACATTGTCCAGCATTTTTCTCAAAAGTGCTTTTAGATAGAAACGTAAGATTTTCAGCGATGGTAAAGCAACATGTGCTGATGTGACACACACCTTTCTTATTCTCTGGAAGTGCAGCACGTTGGCGCTCGCTATGGCTCGAAAAAAGTCCTATTCGGAATTTAGAAAATTTTCACACATTTTTGGCAATATCTTTTTACACGTTAATGTTTTGTAAAGACATATAGAACAAAAGCTGTGATGAATGTCACGATCTTTCGAAATATATCAACGATAAGGGGCTGGTCTCTACAATAAAGGGCCAAAAGGGGCCGAATGTTTTTCCTTCATACCTCAAAAAGTATTGAAAATTTGTAATACGTCAAAGAAGCAAAGTTGTCCAAAATGTCAAGGTTAATCTATTGGCGTCATCAAAATACGTACTGCGACGTCACTTCCGGTCAAACCGGAAGTAGTCAAAAATTGCTTTTTTTGCTGTTTTTGACAGGTTTTTGAATATCATTTGTCACTGGAAGCTTAAATCTTAATTTTCCGTCCGTTGATGGTACTTCCGGTCAAACCGGAAGTTGCCAAAAATGGCTTAATTTTGCAATAATTAACATAGATTTGGAGGATTAAACCGTTTTTGGACTTCATTACTCCTTTTTTTAAATGAAAGTTACTTCCGGTCAAACAGGACGGAAGACCTACTCGTTGCTTTGCAACGAGCTCGGCTCTAGTTATTATTATTTTTCTTCTTGGGAAAATTTTTTCCGCGAATGATCTTGTAAAGTACACATCCGATTAAGGGGAAACCTTTTTAGGATAAGTAGGCATGTTATGTAGATTTGCGGAACGAAGGTCATTTTGCGCGCACGTGCTTGCAAGAGCGCGCACGTGCAACACGTGAAATGACCAATATACTTGAAATTGCCGTAACTTTTACATTTTTTGATGTAATGCTTTGATATTTAGAATAAATAGACATATTATAAATGTAGATAAGATGACATTGTGAACATGCCATTTTGCGCGCACGTGCTTGCAAGAGCGCGCACGTGCAACACGTGAAATGACCAATATAATGGATATAGCCGTAACTTTTCTATTTTTTGATGAAATCTTTTGAAATTTATAATGTAAGGATATATTAATAGCGTAGACAAGATGACATGATCAAGAAAGCAAGATCTCACGCGCATGCACGTGCGCTTCGCTCTGATTGGCTGAAACTAAAGTCTCTATATCTTTCTTGTTTTTCGACAAAATCTTATGAAATTTTGAACATAGCCATGCATTAAGATATCCTACAACATGATATATAGCAATTATCATGAAAACACGTGCATGCACGTGTGCTGCAATCTGATTGGCTTAAACTTTAAATAGCTATAACTCCCTTGGTTTTCAACCAAACAGGATGGAATTTGGAACATAGATAGATATAATGAACTTCTACAAGACGGTATGATCACCATGCACATGCATACACGTGCGTATACGTGCGCTGTAATCCGATTGGCTGAAACTTTAAACAGCTATATTTCCCTTGGTTTTCAACCAAACGGGGTGGGATTTAGAACATAGATAGATGTAAAGGACTTCTACAAGAAGATATTGTCACCATGTTCATGCATGCACGTGCGTGCACATGAAATGAGATAAATCAAAAATACACTTGAATGAGCGTATTTTTTAATACTTTTGGATTAAATACTTTAACTTTAGTATATAAAAAATATATAGATTGTGTAGACAAGATGATATGGTCATTACGCACATGCATTCACATGCACACGCTTGCAATGCTAAAATTTGAATGAATTTGGCGTTGTTAAAGTCTCAAATTCATAGATTTTGTCCTATTTAATGAAGCTTACAGGGAATATGGCACCAAAAGGGACTTGGGGAGCGTTTGGGGAACATCTGTAACGGTCCCCGTTACAACTAGCACTAGTTTAAATATAAAGTTGAAGTAAGATTTGTAAAATGGACATATTTACATCCACTGAATATTTCCTCCTTTATTTCTTAAGAAAACCCATTGCGTTAATCAGTGCATGTGTTACATTAAAGTTTTAGAATTCAGAGAATTTAAAACTAACTATAACAATCTTGTCACCTGTACAGATTTCTTGAACAGTGGCTTTTCCATCATTGAAACGAACAAAGACGTTCGCATCATTAATAAAATACATAATCTTTTTAATCCTACTTTAAATGATTATTCAAAGAGATTTAAATATAAACAAAACTGTAGCCGATAAACAACGATTTCTTTGTTTCAAAACTTTAATCTCCGAACATGCGGTTTACGAATACACAACGTTTAAACAGCATATCTTTAACCCCGAACCCGATCCCAAAACAATGATAATTTTTACACAAAACATACATATCTCAATAACATTCTCCCCTCCTAGTTAATCTATTTACTAAATTCTAATGAACACAATTGGTTATAGGGCGCGTAAATGTCTTTTGTCAAACCTTAACCACTGCAACACGCACATGCCCATCTTTGCCGGAATGAACGAAAAATAGACGACCTAATTGCCAATGTCCTCTAGGTACATTAGGTTCGATCACAAGCACAATGTCACCTTCACGGATATCTCTGTGAGTCTGAGTCCATTTTTTTTTTTACGCACATTCAGTCCTGGTAACCACTCGCGCATCCATCGGTGCCAGAAGTGACGTACAAGTTCCTGTATTCTTCTCCAAAGTTTCCTGAGATTGAACTCCGTGGTGTCTACAGATTCTGGTGCAAACTGACCCCCAACCTGCCCATGCAAGAAATGGTTCGGTGTCATTGGAACATCATCATTTGGGTTTGCTGATTGGTAAGGTAAAGGTCTGGAGTTGATCAACGCCTCAGCTCCTACAAAAGCTGTCATGAGTTCTTCATCAGTAACATCAGCTGATCCGATCACTGCATAGATAGCTCTCTTTGCAGCTTTAATCATAATTTCATGCACCCCTCCAAAGTGAGGTGCAAGTGGTGGATTAAAGTGCCACATGACTCCAAGGTTTGCTGTAGACTGTTGAATTTTTCCATGGTCCAGTAAACCAACAAGCTCTTTGAGTTCATTGT
Source organism: Saccostrea cuccullata (assembly GCF_032062105.1). Lineage (NCBI taxonomy): Eukaryota > Metazoa > Mollusca > Bivalvia > Ostreida > Ostreidae > Saccostrea > Saccostrea cuccullata. Next base: position 6,615 of record NW_026934140.1, on the reverse strand, counting down.
TTCCTCCAAAAAAATTAGTTCCATTATCGGATATGACTTCTTTTGGTAGGCCTCTTCTGCTCACCATCCGGTAAAATGCATTAAGGAACGAATCTGTGTCAAGTCCATAGGCTATTTCTAGATGTACCGCCCTTGACATCACACATGTGAAAAGACATAAGTATCTTTTCTCCCGTCGTTTTCCACGTCCCTGTTTTGTAATAAAAGGTCCTCCATAATCTACTGCAGTACGAGAAAATGCATGTAATGGCTATTTGGTACCAATGGATGGAAGCGGACCCATCACTTGCTCTGCTGGTTTAGCCTTATTGCGACAACATTTATTGCACTGTCGCTCCCATTTTCGAATCTCCTCTCTTGCGGATATTATCCAGAAACGTGACGAGATCATGGACAACGTTTGATTTGTTCCCGTAACATGATTTCCTTTTTCATGGTAGTACTTGATAATAAGAGTTGTGACATAATTGTTTCTCGGAATAATGATGGGATATCTAACATCATAAGGTAAGAATTCTGCATATTTCAATCGTCCATCACATCTCAAAAGTCTATCTTCATCGATCACTGGGTTTAAACACAATAACTTGCTGTTCTGTTGGAGAGGCTTGTTTTAATTCAGTAATCTGTATTCACAATGAAACTCACATTTCTGGGCAGTCCTTATGATTTGAGTTTCTGCTCCTTCAAGTTCTTCAGCATTTAATTCTCCTATGAGTCTATCCATGATCTTCAGTCTGCAATTATGTAGAAAGCGATTCACCCATGCTTGAACTCGAACAAGTCGTATCCAGCTGGAATAGGTTTCTGGGTTTAAACAACACTGAACATCTTTACAGTCAATTGTTTCTGTCAAGAACGAATATGAAAAATTGACAGCTTTCTTGTTCAACTTCTTTTTCTCCATATCAGTGTCTTGCATTTCGACTTTCTGTATTGGCCATTCCGATTCATCCTGATGAAGAAAGTGTGGTCCACTCCACCAAACATTATCCCCCTGTAACTGTGAAACAGACACTCCCCTGGATATCATATCTGCAGGATTTAATTCAGTTGCCCTAACAAAAAAATACTATAGTTAACTATAGTTAACTATAGTTTACTATAGTTAACTATAGTAAATCAAAGTGTCAAAGTTTTCGCCAAAGTTTTTCAAAGTGTCAAAGTTTTCGCCAAAGTTTTTCAAAGTGTCAAAGTTTTCGCCAAAGTTTTTCAAAGTGTCAAAGTTTTCGTCAAAGTTTTTCAAAGTGTCAAAGTTTTCGCCAAAGTTTTTCAAAGTGTCAAAGTTTTCGTCAAAGTTTTTCAAAGTGTAAAAGTTTTCGCCAAAGTTTTTCAAAGTGTCAAAGTTTTCGTCAAAGTTTTTCAAAGTGTCAAAGTTTTCGTCAAAGTTTTTCAAAGTGTCAAAGTTTTCGTCAAAGTTTTTCAAAGTGTCAAAGTTTTCGTCAAAGTTTTTCAAAGTGTCAAAGTTTTCGTCAAAGTTTTTCAAAGTGTCAAAGTTTTCGTAAAAGTTTTTCAAAGTGTCAAAGTTTTCGCCAAAGTTTTTCAAAGTGTCAAAGTTTTCGCCAAAGCTTTTCAAAGTGTCAAAGTTTTCGATAAAGTTTTTCAAAGTATCAAACTTTTCGATAAAGTTTTTCAAAGCATCCAAGTTTTCGATAAAGTTTTTTTTAATTTTCAATGTTGGCGATAAAGTTTTTCGATGTGTTAAAGTATCCAAGTTTTCAATAAAGTTTTTTAAATTTTCAAAGTTTTTGATAAAGTTTTTTAAAGTGTCAAAGTATCCAAGTTTTCGACAAAGTTTTTCAAAGTGTTAAATTTTTCGAAAAAGTTTTTCAAAGTATCCAAGTTTTCAATAAAGTTTTACAAAGTATCAAAGAATTCGATAATGTTTTTCAAAGTGTCCAAGTTTTCGATAAAGTTTTTTAAAGTATCAAAGTTTTCAATAAACTTTTTCAAAGTTTTAAAGCATCTAAGTTTTTGATAAAGTTTTTCGAAGTATCCAAGTTTTTGATAAAGTTTTTCTAAGTATCCAAGTTTTCAATAAAGTTTTTCAAAGTATCAAAGTTTTCGATAAAGTTTTTCAAAGTATCAAAGTTTTCGATAAAGTTTTTCAAAGTGTCAAAGTTTTTGCCAAAGTTTTTCAAAGTGTCAAAGTTTTTGATAAAGTTTTCCAGAGTGTCAAAGTTTTTGCCAAAGTTTTTCAAAGTGTCAAAGCTTTCGCCAAAGTTTTTCAAAGTGTCAAAGTTTTCGTCAAAGTTTTTCAAAGTGTCAAAGTTTTCGCCAAAGTTTTTCAAAGTGTCAAAGTTTTCGTCAAAGTTTTTCAAAGTGTCAAAGTTTTCGTCAAAGTTTTTCAAAGTGTCAAAGTTATCACTATAGTAAATCAAAGTTTTCAAAGTGTCAAAGTTATCACTTAATCGTTAACTATAGTAAACTATAGTTAACTATAGTTAACTATAGTATTTTTTTGTTAGGGTGGTACGTAGAATTATTGCCTTGGATTTGAGGCCGACTGTATTTCTCCTATGCGATTAGCTACAAATGGCTTGAAACTTCTGCTTCGAGCTTTGATCCAACACAAAACATTCATGCTGTCAGTCGAGAATGTACACTGTTCAATGTCCAATTCTACGGCGCTTATCACAGAGAGAGTCAATCTGGTTCCCAATACTGCACCCATCAATTCAAGTCTAGGTATGCTTACTGCTGTAAGTGGTGCCACTTCAGATTTTGCAGTGACGAATCTTACCGACACATTTCCATCTTCATACAGTAAAACTCGTTTAGTACGAACACGGATATAACGAATTTTTCTTGGATCCCCAGCTATATAAATTTAACGAATTCTACTACGGATATAACGAATTACGGATATAGCGAAGTAATTTCATAGGTCCCAGTGACTTCGTTATAACCGAGTTTTACTGTAAATACATCTCTGATAGACGACAGCACCATACGCATCTTGTGAGGCATCAACAAAGGTATGTAGGTTAAGTTGATACAACTTCACCATGACGAAGACATCTCGGTACCGCAATAAGTGATAGCTCTGTTAACTCCTTAAACCACTTCTCGGCCTTCATGACAAGTCCATCACTTAGTGGGTCATCTCAGTCAAGGCCTGCAGTCCACATTTTTTGTAGAAGAATTTTGGCTCGTATGGGCCCAATGGATCGAACAACATTGCAATTTTTGAAAGAAAACGGCGCTTCGTGTAATGAAAATCACTATTGGGTGGACTCGGTTTAAAGGTAAAAATGTCCAAGGGTTCAATTTTCTTTATTTTTACTATCTTTATTCTAGGACCCATTTGAATCATTCTGTTGATTTTTTTTGTAAAAAAAATGAATTATACATTTTCTCTTAAGAAAACTTCAATTGTCGGATATTTATAGGTTAATTTTCAATTCGGCTGATATTTGGACAAGTAAATAGTGAGTCTCCATTCTTTATGTACTACAAAGGTCAAGGTGATATCAAGAGGTCAAAGGTCAAATATTGTGACGTCATCTACTGAATCTTTTAGTTTTTTTTTTGCCATTAAAATTTTTTTTAATCGCCAAAATATCTGAAACCACTGGATCAATATTTTTTATTTTTACTAATTTTATTCTAGGACCCATTTGAATCATTCTGTTGATTTTTTTTTTTTTTGTAAAAAAATGAATTATACATTTTCTCTTAAGAAAACTTTTATTATCGGATATTTATATGTGAATTTTCAATTCCGACGCTACGTATTTTCTCTTTTTACTTAATATTTTACTTAAATTTTCCAGTATCTATATGACTTACTGATTAAAAGTAACAAAAAGGTTATTGTTATTAAAAGTATTACACAAATTTGCGATAGATCAATTGATAATTCTAAAATAAGGCTCATATTCAAGTCAAATGTCTGATTTCACAATCTTCGTACAGTGGTCTGATGGGCCATATTTCAGACTATGTGGGCAAAAAATGTGTGGTTAAATTTTTTTCATGTCATATATAGAGAGATTTTGTATCCTAGAAGAAAATATCAAAGTTTCAGAAAAATTGAATTTGAGGAAAAATTTGGCCTTTCTATTGTGTCCTACCTTAAGCTATTTTTTATGTGTATAATATAATATTAAGCTGTTTTCTTACAAGGAGCCTGTGGTTCTGTTCTGGAATCACATTTAACCAGGGTGAAATTAACACATCTTTTCTCTTGTGTAGAATACAAATCTGGATATCTGCATTCGATATGACTTCCACCATAGTCTGAACAATTAAAATACTTGGCGCATGTCTGAGGATCTGGTAATATTGCCATCTTGTGTACCATACAGAAGCTAGGAACATCAACTGCAAAGCAACAGTCATAATAACAGTAAGTTGTTGACAGTAGAATTTCAAAACAATGGTTTTTTTTAGTTTCCTCTAAAGACTTGAAAGATTTAGTAGCCACATACTCAGTTATAGATAATTGAAATATCAATGAGATATTTGACAGGCATTTATGTATGTGTATCGAAAGACATACACGTACAAATCTATTTTTATTGCCTTTATTTTTATTATGGGTTGATAAATATGTATTTGGTTATTTTTTTCATTCACCCAAAATCAGCGTTTTCTTAGCGACTTCTTTCTCGAATACACAGGTAGAACAAAACATACGAACAAACTGCTTTGGTAATAGTGAAAGACGATTTCCTATTTAGTTATGATGATATTGAGACTACTTTTCATAAAACAACTTACTAATAGTTCTTTAGAAGGCCCATCAACGTGTGTGCGAGGTTGGTTCCTCGACTGTTTATGGAGTAACAGAGGGAAACTCAAATAATAGAATCAATGAAATTCTTCAATCAAAGAAAGAGGAGGTTTTGATTGAGGGTTATAGAAAACACCCAAGAAGTTCCGATTTGATTTCTCTGGATTTTTCATTTCACTAAACAAGTAGTACTTGATGACCTCATCTTTCGATGTCAGTGAGGGGACATTAGGTATATAAATTTGAATTTGAGACAAATGAATCATTTTGACCGAGTGTGGCTATATGGGGCTTGTAAAACAACATCACCATGAACATGATCTTGCATAAAGAACTACGTACGCTAACTCCTGATTCCAGCCTACATTTTACACCTATTTAAGGTATTAGATGTATAACAAGCATTGTTGAAAAATGAATTTTTACTTTATATTTCTTTATCTTTAGTGTTTGGAGGCTTTAATTCCAAAGTTGCATCAAGTTTTGTCCAGACGTATTTGAAAAAAGTAGGATTTTCAAATCATACCCCCGCTGTCGGAAACAGTGGAGGATGTGTTATACCAGAAGAATTCTGTGAAATGAACTCACTTTCAGACTGTAAATTAGTTTTAGATGAAGAAAATTAACATAGACGCTTTATAATAAAAGAATTTTTTTAAAGTTACAATTAACTAGTAAAATATCCAGATTAAAATACGTTACTCAATATTAAGTGTGCATTTCTTATAAAAACAATTAATTCTAAATTTTTTGAATTAAAAAAAGAAAAGAGTGGGCTAAAAATTACTTTGCTAGAAAATGACTTTAATCAATATTGTACAAAAATAAAATACATAAAATATTTTTTACCAGGATATTTTGGAATAAATAAGCATTTACTACCCCTACCCCCAATTTTAGTATTCGTTTGCTGATACACAAATATAACTTTTTATTCTCAACACCATTAGTATGATTATGTCATACTTATATATTGATAAGAGAATAAAGCAACATAAATTAATAAGCCTTATGACATTTTTAACAATGTCCTTGACCTTTTAACCTTGAAAAGTACCTATATTTATACAAGAACAATTCTGGGAGATAAAAAAATATACATGCAAACTTGTTATTATGTTACATGTAGCTAAAAAATAGGGTATTTTTTCCTCATATGTACAGGGCATTGCAAAATTCATGAAATTGAAATCAATTTTATATAAATATTTATTAAGATGTCCCCCCTCCCCATCTAATTTTTCTCTATGAAATAAATACCTAGATTCAAAAACAAAATGTGCTTTCTCTATTTTTATTTAAAAAAAAAAACTAAGAGTAGGAATAATTTAGTCCTTAACGTTTTATTCTTTTTTTTTCATTTATTTATTTCCTCTCTATTACGGTTATTTTATGAACCTTTAATTTAGAACCAGGAAGATTTTTTTTTCCATTTTGGAATCACAACCTTAGTGCACAGTCATGTAGTTATACAACAAGAAACATCTGTTATGTCCATGGTTTCACACAGAAAATGATTTTTTTTTCACCAGAGAAAACTTGGGAATTTTTTGAATTGCAAGGATTTTTTTTTATCCAAACGCTGTAACCGCGGTCTAGTTTAGCGAATATTAACATGATTATAGATGCAAACTGCTACATATTTCTGTACTATGTTCACTGAAAAACGACTAGAAATAACAAAAATCTGTTAATAAATTTCACAGTTTAAAGAAGTAAAAACTTACCCCATTTTCTTTATACATCGAAATATGAGTGCTATTTTTAGAACTTGGAAAACCCCAAGTATGTATTTTACTTTTATCTTATAAGTTTTCATTTATAATCTATCATATTTCTCGTTCAAAATTAACACTGTACAGAGGGTAAGTGTGGAA